>NC_045961.1:58462915-58666994 GCF_010909765.2 Amblyraja radiata
GAGAGAGAGAGAGAGAGAGAGACACGCCTGGCAGGAGATTTCAATTAACCCCTTCAAGCCAGATGGTTTTTCATCCGAGTATGTGCTTAATATACGAATACCTATAAGTATGATATTCTGTTAATTAAAATTGGGTATTTCAATAGTAAATACCCACTTAGACCTAGTCAAGAAATGTAATCCTCTTAGAGGAAATTACTCAGTCTCACAGTCTTCGACACTGTATAATACAGGATTATTAATAAGCAAAAATTTGTTTCTTTTAATTTACATACAACATTTAAATAGTAAATACCTACTTAGTCCAACCTATAAGATGAACTACTTACAGTACATGTTCTGTGTTTTGTTTTCTGTGCATATAATATCCGGTTCTGGCCTGTTTTTGCTTTCCTATAATATTAGTTTGTAAGGGGCGGAGCTAAATGAGATTTTCACCTACGGAAGATCACACGAATTCTCCCACCAGTGGGTGGTTTCACACAATATACTCAAATACTGCTTTTTGTTATCATTTATGTCATTTAGCACTTTTTTTCGCTTTTTCTTCATAGGGCACATTTCTTTGGGATATACGATCAGAGTTCTGAAATTGGGGGCACCCACCCAACACCCAGAAGGTTGAGTTATTGTGTTGCATTATTTGAAACAAGGGAATCCATGTAAGCTATAATGCAAGACGACCCTCTGAAGAAAACTGGAGGAATTACTTTTTGTAGCTGGAATATTAGGGGCGCTAACGAGCCAATTAAAAGGGGTAAGGTTCTTGCCCAATTCATATCAATTAATGTTGATATAATATTTTTACAGGAAACACATCTTAAAGCTCAAGCTCTGACCATGCTGAAGGCTAATTGGATCGGTCAAACATATCACTCCTCCTATCTCTCCAAATCCAGAGGCACTGCAATTGTAATCCGTAAGGGTATAACATTTAAACATAAAAACACCATTGCAGACAAAGATGGTCGTTATGTCATAGTTTCTGGGGAGATATACTCTACCCCACTCACTAAGGTAAATATCTATGCTCCTAACTTTGACAACCCACAATTTTTCAATATAATCTTGAATATAATTTCAGACTCCACCAATTATCAGGCAAAACCTGATATCATCAGGGGGAGATTTCATTTGCATTCTGGATCAATACTTGGATAAATCTGCACAACAAAAGAGATATAATACAAAATCAAAATCCAGCGGACTCTTAAATACGTATATAAGAAATACAAATATAACAGACGTATGGTGGGTTGCAAACCCATCCGGAAGAGAATACTCCTTCCAAGACTTGTCAGCAGAAAAACCAGAGGATTTTTCGAAGACATGGACACCATTTGTTGATTATTACAAGGATAGTATGGTGCAACACAATTTTGGAGTTAAATCTAATTACGGTTGGGTGATGGGTGGGGAGGGATGCGAGGCAGGTATATCATCACCTTTTGTTTTTCTTTCTGTTTTTGTCTTTTTTTCTCTCTACGTCGTCCTTATTTCTTTTGCTTACTCACTCTTTGGCTACACCACTTTGGTAGTCTAGGGGTTCTATCCTTGCACATTTCACTTTTCCTCTCTCTTGCTTTTTCTTTCTTCTTTTCTCTCAACTATAGCTAAAATCAAAATTGAAGCTGTACAATAACTGTATTATGTCATATGCTGCTGGTTATATTTTTGTACATAAAAAAATAAAATAAATTAAAAAAAACCCCAAGCACCTGTCCGACGGATCAGAAACACACTTCAGGAGTAAGGTGTGGATTTGTCAATGACCACTGTCCGCAGAAGACTTCATGGACAGAAATACAGAAGCTACACTGCAAGATGCAAACCACTGGTTAGCCGCAAAAATAGGATGGCCTGGTTACAGTTTGTCAAGTACTTTAAAGAGCAACCACAGTTCTGGGAAAAGGTCATGTGGGCAGATGAGACAAAGATTAACTTATATCAGAGTGATGGCAAGAGCAAAGTATGGAGGAGAGAAGGAACTGTTCAAGATCCAAAGCATACCACCTCACCTGTGAAACACGGTGGTGGGGTGTTATAGCCTGGGCATGTATGGCTGCTGAAGGAACTGGCTCACTTATCTTCATTCATGATGCAACTGCTGATAGTAGTAGCATAATTAATTCTAAAGTGTATAGACATATCCTATCTGCTCGTTCAAATAAATGCCTCAAAACTCATTGGCCAGCGGTTCATTCTACAGCAAGGCAATGATCCCAAACATACTGCTAAAGCAACAAATGAGTTTTAAAAAGTTAAAAAATGGTAAATTTTTGAGTGGCCAAGTCAATCACCCGATCTGAATCCAATTGAGCATGTCTTTTATATGCTGAAAAGAAAACTGAAGGGGACTATCCCCCAAAACAAGCATAAGCTAAAGATGGCTGCAATACAGGCCTGGCAGAGCATCACCAAAGAAGACACCCAACAACTGGTGATGTCCATGAATTGCAGACTTCAAGCAGACATTGCATGCAAAGGATATGCAACACAATACTAAACATGAATACTTTCATTTACATGACATTGCTGTGTCCCAAACATTATGGTGCCCTGAAATGGGGGGGACTATGTATAAACACTGCTGCAATTTCTACATGGTGAAATCAAAATGTATAAAAATGGCCTATAATAAATTCTGACAATGTGCACTTTAACCACAAATCTCAAATTGTGGAGTACAGAGGCAAATAAATGAATGGTGGGTCTTTGTCCCAAACATTATGGAGGGCACTGTAAATTAATTATTTGAATCTTATTTCATTAATTTCTGAATCTGACATACAGTACCTGTTATTTGCATCAAAAAAATGTCAACTCCAATTCTGGGCTTTCATGTCTAAACAACCATTTAAAGTGATGGACTCAAATGTTCAACATCATTATTGCATTTGAAAAAAGAGATGAATTATCAGATTTGACTATGTAAAAGGGCACCGGAACAAAAAGGTCAACGGCAGGATAAATTTCAAAAGTGAGTCTTTCACTTACTTTTAGTCTTTTAATCAATTTCCAATTTGCATTGCTCAAAATATCATACCACCTAATCAAAATAAATGAGTTTTCTGATATTCTGCAACAGACAGTAAGTGTCAATGCTTGTCAAAACCAATTAGTTAGTTTCAGGAAGCATGTCGAATCAAAATCACTGTGATCTGCCACTGTGTGTTTACAGCTATGGCCACCCATTGAGACAAAAAAAGGTCTCAGTCTCAGATTGTTGTCTCAAGTTGCCTCTTCTCCGAGTCTTTAAAATTCAACTTATGTTTGCTTCCAAGACAGAGGAATCAAAATCATACTTCCCCTTTCCGTGCGCAGCAAATCTACATTGAATGGCTCGATCGTAATCATGTATTGTCTTTCTGCTGGCTGGTTAGCATGCAAAAAAAGCTTTTCAATGTACCTCGGTACACGTGGCAATAAACTAAACTAAACATTCATATCTCACCATTTTGGGTTTGCAGTCAGGTGTTCAGGTAAGTGGACTTGCACCTTTTTCACACCCCTCCCAAAATCTCTAAAATTTGCCCTACTTCATGGAACTTGGTCCTGGAATATGATTGCTTACACAAATTACTGGCAGGGGACAGATGCCTGGCAAGAAATGCTGACCGGAGAAATGGCATATTCTCTCCTGGTTTTCTGTTATAGGTTGAGGCTCATGTTACCATCAGGAAGAGTTGTAAAGGGCTTCAAATCAAATGGCTTGGTGGGGCTACTAGAGGCTGATATAATGTGTAATAGCAGGGTTATGGCACAAGCGCAGCAGGTCAGGTTTGGAAAATTGAACTAATATCATACATCAGTTATCACACATGCATAACTTACAGTAGCAGAGGCAGCTCTGTTAGATAGAGAAAGCACATTTTAATGATGCAATTCAAGGAGATGTAACATCTTTCACCTCTTCTCTTCAACCAAGGACATGAACCAGTTTTTTCCAGGTGACAGCGATTCACTTTCAATCTGCTCGAGGGTACAGCAGTAGTATACTATATTCAGTGTTCACAATGTGTTCACCTCTACACTGGGGATATTAAATGCAGATTCCATGATCACTTAACACTCCACCCCATTTTGATTTATCTATCTATGGGTGGCGCCAGCAAGTGGCTGCCTCGCCAACAGTCTGTCTGTCCTTTCTTCTTTGTTATTTTAAGTACGTGTTAAAGAGTATGTTTTAGTGTTCTTTTGTTTGTTTTATGTGGGGGGGGGGGGAGACTGGGGAAACGTTGACCCTGGTTAGAGACCGATTCAGGAGCTCCAAGCCGTGGAGAGTTTCAATCGTCCCAACTTCGAAGTTTCGATCACCTCGACACGAGGGCTTCGGATCGCCGGCTAATGGAGCTTTGATGGCCCCAATCGCAGGAGGATAAAGAGGGAGAAGATTGGACTGTATTACCTTCAATCACAGTGAGGAATGTGGGGAGCCGCTGTGGTGGATGTTTATATTAACTTTTATTTTATGTGGCTGTGTTACTTGTTGCTTTTCACTTAGTATGGCTGTATGTTAACTCAAATTTCATTGTACCTTAATTTGTACATGTGACAATAAACTGAACTTGAAACCTTGAAACCCTTGGGCTTCTGCGCTGTTACAATGAACCCCAATGCAGCTTGAGGAACACTGCCTCATCTTTCTTTGCAACCTTCTGGAATCAGTATTGAATACTCCAACATCTGGCAAGTCTCTATTTTTGTTAGGATCAGAACTGCCCATTTCTGCTGTAAGTCATCCATCAGTGTTAATGACTCCGTTTTTCTCTTTCCATTAGTGCAGCCTGACCTACTGGGTATGTAGCACAGCACAGCTATTAGCAATACATTACACATCTTGTCTGTGTAATTATCCTCTAACTGCCCTCATAAACGTTCAATCAACTCCTACAACTCATCCTCAAGGCAACCCTGAGCGCATGCCACAACATTCTTTACCCCTTTGTTCTATTCATCCATGCCATCCTCAGTGAAACTTAAAACTACCTTTTGTGCCACCATTTCCAAGCTCTGAAGACGGGTGTTCCACCTAAAAGGTGCATTCTATTTCTCTTTCTGCAGATGCTACCTGATATGCTAAATGTTTACAGCACTTTCTATTAATATTAGCCATTTTGAAAGTAGCTACCAGGCTTTAGGTTTAAGTTTAGTTTTACTCTTGTTATGTACGAGGTACAGTGAAAAGCTTTGTTTTGCGTGCTATCTAATCAGATCAGATGTAACTCTACATAAAGACAATCGAGGCAAACTCTATAGACAAAGTTCAAAGTCCTCAATAGGGTAAAGACGGTAAATTGGACAGTACCCAAGCTTATGGAAGGCTCATGGTCAAATAACTTGGAACTTCAGACTAAGTGAAATTGCATTTGATGGTTCTTAATGTCCCACAAGATTTAACAACTGCCATTTGTTGTATATTTCCTGGATCAAAATTGATACTAAATGATCTTTGCTTCATGCGTCTTCCTTGATATAACGATAAACATTATGCATTACTTTTACCAAATCTTATACAAATATATTTTGATTTTATAATATCAATTTGGTTGATTAAATTTTTATGCATTGATTTAATTATCTTATTAAATTATAATATTATATTATAATATAATTATATTATATTATATTATATTATATTATATTTAAAATTATAAATTTAAGTAATAAAAAATTATTACTGTACATAACACTTTATCATCTCATCAGATAAAAATTCACACCAGCTCATAAACTGACCTGGTTGTCTATTGGTGATGCGTTGGCTTCTAAAATGAATGAGATACTTTGAAAATTATAAAGCTTTTTCATCTGACATGGGATTAATTGTTTTATCAAGCGGATTTCACTCTTAGCAACATCATAAATTTTGTTTAAAAAGACTTGTCTTTATAAACAGGTTGGACGAGCATTAATGTATCCATTTGAAACAGTATTTCTGACATTTGCATTACAATTACACTACTCTTAGCAATCCTCAGTTCTGTTATTTTATTTATTTTGCTTCCAGAACTCATGTACTGTACAATATATAGACATACATATGCCTTTTCAAATGAGCTCTGCTTGTACTGGTCTTTGGTTCATGCGCGTTTCTTCTCACTGATTCTAGAACAGCTTATTGACTATCTTATACCAGACAATTTATCTTTCCTGACATCCTCTTTTCTCTCCCCCTCCACATCTGTCTCGTTTAAGTGATTAAGTACCTCTTGCAAATCTATTAGTCTTTACTTGCTTTCAGAATAGACTCTCTTCTGTAATTTTTATGAAGGTTGTACTCACATAATGTTGCCAACCATTTAAATAAATTTACCCAGCATAGTCTCTTTATGAGTTCAAAGCTGGTCAGCTAAATATTATTGAAATATTTATATTCATTCTCCACACGTCAAGACCCTACATAGTCGAATACCAGTTTGTTTTTAGATTTGCAAAGCTAAAGATCGAATTAAGATTCAAATTTGAGTTTGTTTCTGTCAAATACACCAGGTGCAATGAAAATCATTATTCACATGAAGCTCAGAATAAACAGTATCAAACAATAACTACACCAATAAGTACAATGATGAGCACAAAATAGTGATATGGGGCAAAATTGTACTGAAAACAAATCTGAAGTAATGCAAATTAAAAAAAAAAAATACAATAGAATAACCAAATGAGGTAGAATTAAGAGCAGAAAATATGGCAGCACCGGGAGGATGAAAAGAGGTGATTCGTTCAAGATTCTGATAGCAAAGGGGAAGAAGTTGTTCTTAAGTCTGGAGGTCTGAGCTTTCAATCTGTCTCTTCTCCAAGATGATTGAAGAGAGAAAAGGGAATGGCTAGGGAGACAAAGCATCCTTGACAATACTTCCAGCCTTCCTGATGCAAAGTATAGTGAAGATAGACTGGATAGAAGGAAGTGACATGCCTGTGATGGACTGGGCTGTGTTCACCACTCTCTGCAGGTTCAGGCAGTCGAGAGTAGACTAGGATATGATTATAACCATATTAGAATCCTGACCAGGAGTGATGCAACTTAATGAATCACTCAGTGGAAGTCAGAGTTGCAGAATCGTATAGCACAGCAACAGTCACTTCAGTCCACCATGTCCATGCCAACCATTTTGTTCATTCACTAATCCTATTTCTCCACATTCAAACTGTATGCAAGGAAGCAAACAAGCAAGTAAGCGAGCAGGGCAGGGAGCTGGCAAGCAAGCAGTGCAGGAAATAAGAAAGGAAGCTGGCAAGCAAGCAGGGCAGCAAGCAAGAAAGCAAGCAGAGCAGCACGCAAGCAGGGCAGGAAGCAGACAAGCAAATAAGAAAGCAGGACAGGAAGCAGAGTACCCCTTATTAATTGTGCCTCCTCAGTGATGACAAAGGAGTACAGCCAAGTGTAGACCCGGACCTTTTTGTCACTATTGTCCATCTTCAGAAATAAACCATATTACGTGAGTTTACTCTACTAAGAGTGTCAGCGTAGGTATTGTCAACCTGGTGTCTTGACCAACACCACACTATAAAATGCTTAGCTCTCAGAATTCCGTTAAATTTAAATTTCCTCTCAATTTAAACCTATGCCCTCTTGTTTTTGATACTCCCACAATGGGAAAAGATATTGGCCATCTATCCTTTCCACAATTTTATATATTTCTATCAGTTCACTCCTCAGCCTCCTTTGCACAGCCTATCTAATCTCTCCATGTAATTAATGACCTCCAATCTAAGCAACATCCCGGTAAATCTCCCGTGCACTCTTTTCAATACAATCATATCCCTCCCATGATGCAATGACCAGAGGTGCACACAATATTCAAGCATGGGATAACCAGTGTTTTGCAAAGTTGCAACATAATTTCCCAATGCTGATATTCCATGATTCAGTTACTGAAGGCAATCAATATTCATACCACTGGGTAGTGAATATTGATTTCTCTAACTTCAAGTAACCCTCTCTCTCTGTCCCTCACCATGTTAGTTTCACTGTCATCCTGTTGAGTTTCACTGTCTATATAACACATTATCACTTAGCCTACAGACAACAATGGACCATTTTGGGAACCACCTTTCTTTGATCATTGTTACTTTTTGCATCTCTTTCATTCATTTGTTCTGTGTCTCGCTATATCACTATCTGTATCACTTGTTTCCCTTTCCCATGACTCTCAGACTGAAGAAGAGTCTCGACCTAAATTGTCAACTATTCCTCCAGAGATGCTGCCTGACCCATTGAGTTACTCCAGCTTTTTGTATCTCTCTTCTGTTCAAACCACCATCTGCCATTCCTTCCTCCACTTACTTTTTCGAACAGTTTCCCTACTACTGAAATAAGGCTCAATAGTCTGTGGTTTCCTGTCTTATTCATACTGCCCTTCTTGAATATTGGAATAACTTTAGTTATCCTCCAATCTTCCAATATCTCACCGGCAATTAATGAGCTTGTCCCACTTAGACAACTTTTTAGGTGACGGCAGTTGCCACATGGTCAGCACATGGTCGACTAGAATGAAGCCGCCATGAAGAGTAGAGAGATTTCTCGTGTCATGGGTGTAGATCAGAAACTCATGTTATGAGTCATACTTTGTAGTCACACCCACTAGTTTAACAGAAAGCCTCCCTGCCCTTTCTCTCTCACTTTTAGAGTAACATGCTAAGATGAAGTTACCTATGCTGTAAGGTTAATAAAGTCTTTGGATCTTAATCAGTGTGTGAGTTAAGTTATTCCAGCAGCAGAAGCACAACATGGTGTCAGAGTGTATGGACTCACTCATTGCTTAATTATATTGCTTTTATTTTAGTTTGTTATTTTCTCCGGTATTTATTACTATGGTTTCTGCTCTCAGAAAACCAGAGATCCTGGTGTTTGGCGAGGACCTCGCAGAATGGTGGGGCGTATTTGAAGAGGATTTTTCAATTTACATTGAAGCGGCTCACCCTACTGCTGCTCCCGGTGTTCGAGCATCAATTCTTCTTAATCTAGCAGGCACAGAAGCTGCTCGACGTGCCAGAAGATTTAATTATGACCCAGCTAGATTTGACCCGGCTGGTGTCCAGATCATTCCTGCTGAATCTATCTGAGACCCTGACTGCCTACTACGCAAATTCCGACAGTTATGTGAGTTACGTACTAACTTGGCCATGGAGAGGCATTTGTTCTTTTCCTGAAGCCAGAGGCAGGGAGAACCTGTGGAGATGTTTGTCAGTGCATTGAAGCTCATTGCCAATCGGCGCGATTTCAGGGATATATGTGATAGCCTAGTCCGTGACCGTTTGGTCTATGATGTTTGCAATGATAAATTACGCAACCAATTACTGCGAGATGCTGAGCTTACTCTAGAGACTGCTGAAATCCGCTGTCGCATTGCTGAAATGGCTGACACTCATACAAAGGTTTTCGGACACTCTGCTGATCGTGAAATTAATGTTGCCGTATGTCTTATCAAATCTCTCGCCGTTCTCCTCAAGTGCCCGACAACCCTATTGTGAGATCAATAGACAATTGTTTTAACAGTGGGGGTTCACATGCTGCTGTTCGTGACCGTTGCCCTGCATATGGAAAAATATGTAGATTTTGCAACAAAATAAATCATTTCTTCAGATGCTGTCGTTCACGTACCTACAGAGTTCAAACAAGGCAATCTGTTAATTCACTTGCCCATGAGAACTTGTTCTCAGAATGCTCTCAACAAGCTCCCATGGATTTGCAGGCTGTTGGCAAAGGTTTTAACTTCGATGTACATTCCTTGTCTGATAGAAACATAGAAACATAGAAAATAGGTGCAGGAGTAGGCCATTCGGCCCTTCGAGCCTGCACCGCCATTCAATATGATCATGGCTGATCATCCAACTCAGTATCCTGTACCTGATTTAATGCATAACCAACTAGACCCCAAGGTCATTTTGCTCGTCAATGGCAAGAACCCTTATTTGAAAGTGGACACTGGCGGTAATGTGATTTGTCTAGCTGTGTTTAAAAAGTTACGAAAAACTAAGACTGCCACTCCTACGGCTGCCTCCCTTCTCCCATTTGCAGAAGGTCCAGTGCACCCTATCGGTCAAGTTGAGTTACGCTGCTGTCTTAACTCACGTGTCCACAACCTGAGTTTCTATGTTGTTCATGAGGATATGCCGTCTTTGCTGGGTGCCAATGCATGTCAAGACATGGGACTTGTCTCTTTCTGCCCTTCTGTTTGTCATCTGACTACAGCCTGTGACTTTAACCAACAAATCCTGACACAATACAAAACTTTGTTTGACGACAAGCTGGGCAGGTTGCCTGTTAGATACACGATTACCATTGACCCTGAGGTCATTTCAGTTGTTCGTCCAGCTCATAAGATTCCCCATGCTATGCAGGACCGTGCTCAAAGTGAACTCCACAGAATGGTGTCTCTAGGTGTGATTGCTCCCGTCGCTGACCCCTCGGATTGGGGTTCCACCATGGTCGTGGCAAAGAAGAAGAATAAAGATGAAATAAGGATTTATATCAATCCTAAGATCGCGCCAAGGCCATCAACCTCAAGCTAAATCCTTAGAAATGCAAATTCAGGGTAAGTGAGGTGAAATACATAGGCCATGCATTTACTAAAGACGGCCTAAAACTGATCCGGTGAAAACCAGTGCTATCAACGAGCTCCCAGCACCCACAGACGTGCTCGGTCTGCAGAGATTCCTTGGCATGGTTAACTTCTTGAGCAAATATATTCTGGACTTCAGTGAAATATCAGCCCCGTTGCACCAGCTTACACACAAAGACACTGCTTGGACCTGGCAAGAGCAACAGCAGAGGGCGTTCGACACTCTTAAGCAGCAGATGTCTTGTGCTCCTACTCTCGCTTATTTTGATCCTAAACGACCGGTCACACTGACTTGTGACGCTTCACAACACGGACTGGGCGCAGCATGTCTTCCAAATGACAGTAGCTGCCAATTCAGCCTTTCGTTGCCGTCCATGATGAGCTAGTGCTGCAGGATGGCATTATTTTAAAAGGACACAAGGCTGTGGTCCCTGATTTGCTGCACAGCAAGTATTTTAACGCTGTCCACGCAGGGCACCCAGGCGCTGAAGCTACCGTCCTACAGGCAAGAAGCATGTTTTACTGGCCTGGCATGGCCGAATACATCATCAAGAATGTGGTGTCCTGTGCAGTGTGCGTACTCCTGTGGTCTACAGTGGCAACTGATATATTTGAGTGGCATGGCAAGCAGTACCTGGTACTTGTCGATTCATTTTCTGGATGGTTTGACGTTGATTTTCTTAGCAGCCCCATTTGTCGCGGGGTAGTTTCGAAGCTTGCTCGCCATTTTGCAGACCACGGAGCTCCGTGCATACTGTTACCTGATAACGGCAGTCAATTTACCAACCAACACTTCAAGGAGTTTGCTGCACGCTGGGGTTTTCGCCACATCACCAGCAGCCCTGAATATCTACAGTCGAATGGACTAGTTGAGTGGGCTGCCAAGAGTGCCAAACAGCTCATGGAACGTTCGTACAGAGCTAATTCTGACATGTTCCTGGATCTACACAACTTACGCATGAATTTGGTACAACTTCAAGCTTCTCCCACTACTGGGAGAACTAGTTGAAGTTGAACTAGGATAGCAGATAAAAGGAAAACAGTTCTGTTTGTGAGGGGAAAATGTTTTGAAATATTGGCATATGCTGCTCATACAGTATGTGTGCCCCACTCATGCAACACTTTCTCCATTTAAGCTGCATATCCACATCTCAGCCCTGCAGCATTGGAATTTATGATACAGATATGTAAATATTTTGGTGTCAATTCCAGCCTCTGCCCCTCTTTTGGAGATAGAAACATAGAAAATAGGTGCAGGAGTAGGCCATTCGGCCCTTCGAGCCAGCACCGCCATTCAATGGCTGATCATCCAACTCAGTATCCTGTACTCAGGATAGTACTCAGTACTCAGGGTCATCCAACTCAGTATCCTGTACAGAACCTTTTCTCTCCATACCCCCTGATCCCTTTAGCTACAAGGGCCACATCTAACTCCCTCTTAAATATAGCCAATGAACTGGCCTCAACTACCTTCTGTGGCAGAGAGTTCCAGAGATTCACCACTCTCTGTGTGAAAAATGTTTTTCTCATCTCGGTCCTAAAGGATTTCCCTTTTATCCTTAAACGTTGACCTCTTGTCCTGGACTTCCCCAACATCGGGAACAATCTTCCTGCATCTAGCCTGTCCAACCCCTTAAGAATTTTGTAAGTTTTTATAAGATCCCCCCTCAATCTTCTAAATTCTAGCGAGTACAAGCCAAGTCTATCCAGTCTTTCTTCATATGAAAGTCCTGACATCCCAGGAATCAGTCTGGTGAACCTTCTCTGTACTCCCTCTATGGCAAGAATGTCTTTCCTCAGATTTGGAGACCAAAACTGTACGCAATACTCCAGGTGTGGTCTCACCAAGACCCTGTACAACTGCAGCAGAACCTCCCTGCTCCTATACTCAAATCCTTTTGCTATGAATGCTAACATACCATTCGCTTTCTTCACTGCCTGCTGCACCTGCATGCCTACTTTCAATGACTGGTGTACCATGACACCCAGGTCTCGTTGCATCTCCCCTTTTCCTAATCGGCCACCATTTAGATAATAGTCTACTTTCCTGTTTTTGCCACCAAAGTGGATCACCTCACATTTATCCACATTATACTGCATCTGCCATGCATTTACCCACTCACCCAGCCTATCCAAGTCACCTTGCAGCCTCCTAGCATCCTCCTCACAGCTAACACTGCCCCCCAGCTTCATGTCATCCGCAAACTTGGAGATGTTGCATTCAATTCCCTCGTCCAAATCATTAATATATATTGTAAATAGCTGGGGTCCCAGCACTGAGCCTTGCGGTACCCAAATAGTCACTGCCCGCCATTCTGAAAAGGTCCCGTTTACTCCTACTCTTTGCTTCCTGTTTGCCAGCCAGTTCTCTATCCACATCAATACTGAACCCCCAATACCATGTGCTTCAAGTTTGTATGCTAATCTCTTATGTGGGACCTTGTCGAAAGCCTTCTGAAAGTCCAGATATAACACATCTACTGGTTCTCCCTTATCCACTCTACTAGTTACATCCTCGGAAAATTCTATAAGATTCGTAAGACATGATTTACCTTTCGTAAATCCATGCTGACTTTGTCCAATGATTTCACCACTTTCTAAATGTGCTGCTATCCCATCTTTAATAACTGACTCTAGCAGTTTCCCCACTACCGATGTTAGACTAACTGGTCTGTAATTCCCCGTTTTCTCTCTTCCTACCTTTTTAAAAAGTGGGGTTACATTAGCTACCCTCCAATCCTCAGGAACTACTCCAGAATCTAAGGAGTTTTTGAAAAATTATCACTAATGCATCCACTATATCTGAGGCACTGAGACATTAAGTTACAGTCCCAGACTATCCTCACTGAAGGGAAAAATCTATTCACTTTTACTGTTTCAATCAATCACCTTCAGTCCACTTCCCCCACTTACTATAATTACTGCTAAGAGAAATGGGTCTTCCTTGACCAACTTCTATAATTCAGCATACCTCAACCAATTTATTTTGTTACAAGAGAGCCAACTCTACCCAAGCATTTTTATTTGTGGCTTAAGCTTTTGGAGCCATGCTAACAACCTTATACATTTCTTCTGCACTCAAAAGCAATCATATCCTACCAATGGAATGGTTGTCATTGCCGTAGAGATGACTTTGTGATCTAACCTGTTGATTCTGCATTTACCTGCCTGCTTGTAGACTTTATGGCTTGACTAATAAAGGCAAATGGAAAAAAGGAACTGCAGGTGCTGATTTTTTTAAATGACGGATAGTGCTGAGGTAACTCAGTGGAGTTAATCCAGTGCTTCATGTATACCAGATGCCTTCTTAACCGGCTTAACAGCCACTCCTCTAACTGAAAGTATCTCGGAAGATGAACACCAAGAGCCCTCTGTTCCAATACATTGTTCACTTTCCAAAGATAGGCTCAAAATGCTGGAGTAACTCAGTGGGACAGGCAGCATCTCTGGAGAGAAGGAATGGGTGACGTTTCAGGTCGAGACCATGCTTCAGACCGTCAGACAGTCTGAAAAGGTCTCGACCCGAAACGTCACCCATTCTTTCTCTCCAGAGATGCTGCCTGTCCCGCTGAGTTACTCCAGCATTTTGTGTCTACCTTCGATTTAAACCAGCATCTCCAGCTCTATCCTACACATTTTGTTCACTTTCCAAATATTTGTTGTGTATTCCCTTGCCTTGTTTTACCTCTTTTTAATCTATTTCTTAGTATTGAATTTCCATATTGAATTCCATTAGTGAATCTTTACTTGCCTGAGCAGCCGATTGAAATATTCTTCGCCTTGCTATTAACCATGGCCAATTTTAATACAATCAATAAATGGCTTAATTATGTCCCTGTGGGTTGAAATCATTGACAATATTTCATTAGAAAAGGAAGATGCCAACATTATACTCTGCAAAACTACACCATGTACATTCTTTCAGTCACTAAAACTCAGTCTGAATGAATCACACAAGCATCACCATGAAGACACAGTACAGTACCAATACTGGTACAGGGAATAATGATCTTTCTTTATTGAGTACAGCTCAAGGTTCACACGCAAGCAATCTTCCACTGCCTGTGCCCGAAAGTGTTCAGTAATTAAAATAAATCCATATGTGCACACTGTTCACTGTTGTCTACTCAGACCAGTAGGGCATGAATATCCCTATCCTTTATAAGGACAGCCTTTATCATGATATGAACATAGCTGCAAATGTTAAATTGTGGGACATCATGCAGCCATCCTGCTACCATGTTTCCTGGCATCCACGTGAAACTAAATTGTTGGTAAGCATTGGGCAGAAGGTTTTTCCTGGGGAACATCAACTTCCCGGACATATCACATCAGGTTGCAGTTCTCCTGCAGCTGCACAGTGCTGCTAAAAAGCAAACATTAGAATTGCAATGGAAAATGCCGTTGTCTTCTTGAAAATTTAATTCCAATGCTTTCAACAGTTCAAGGGATTCAGCTGCACTGATATTACTCTATTCCGTGAGCAGCACAATCTAACTATAGTTTAAGGAGCTCAGAGATCTGTACATCTGTGAGGAGAGTGACAATGACTATTTGGCAAAGTCCCTACTGAACTACAATTGTTTTTTCTACCAATAAAGCAAGGGAGGCGGTAACATCAATAGCAAAAGGATGGATCCTTCGTGGAGAAATAATTCTTGTTATATCTAAGATAGACACAAAATGCTGGAGTAACTCCGAGGGACAGGCAGCATCTCTGGAGAGAAGGAATGTGTGACATTTCGCATCAAGGCCCTTCTTCAGACTATATCTATATGACCAACGGCAGCAAAAATAAACTTCTTTCTGCAGACACCTGACCACCATCATCATTCTGCCAAAATCAGAGAAGAGGGCCCAGATTATGTTGTAATCTTTCACATCCTACTTTGCAGATCTACATTGGTTGAAGAATGAATGATCCCTGACTAAATACCAAAAAGGATTATTGCAGAGTATGTGTAGCCGACTATGAAACACTGACCTCCACATAAAATGTACTTTTGTCAGATCATCTCTTCATAATCAGAATCCAAATCCTGATCCCTTTCGACAGCTGCTCAAGATCTAGGGGATTTTCAGTAGTATAAATACAGTGGTGATGAATAATACACATAACAGCAATTAAAACAGATTGGAATTCGCTGAGTAGTGATCTGCAGTGAGGCACTAACATTTCAAGCCAATCGAGTCCACAATTATTCAGAAATAAGATATCCCCGCAGAGACTCCAATAGAAGCTCATTTTCACCCAATGCACTGATTAACTAATTTAAGAGGCACAATGGGGCAACAACTATTGATTGTTAGCAGTAGAAACACTGAGTTTCACTTGGCTTTGATCTGATCAATGTAACGTCACACTTCCCTGCATAAACTGTCATGTTTCATGAAAACTTTCTCACCTAATTCTCTTCTTTACATTGCTCTGAATAATGTGAGGATTCCTGAAGTAGTGCCTCTATCTCATATGCCAACCTGCCTCATATTCAAAATAGATAGACATAAAATGCTGGAGTAACTCAGCGGGACAGGCAGCATTTCCGGACTGAAGAAGTGTCTCGACCTGCAACGTCACCCATTCCTTCTGTCCAGAGAAGTTGCCCATCCCGCTGAGTTACTCCAGCATTTTGTGTCTATTTTCGGTTTAAACCAGCAGTTCCTTCCTACTCATATTCAAAATACCTCACTGAGGAGTCCATCCACACCGATGGCCATAACAGCTAATGAGAGAGCAGATCAAGTTGAGAAAAGGAACTGTGAGATAGGAAATAACAGAATCAAGGGTTTGGCACAGTCATGATCAGAATGATTGAGCAGCAAGGCACTTGTCTTTAGCTGTATCCTTGAAGTGGGGTGGGGGAGGGGGGGGGGGACTTTTGAAGACTATTAATTGAAAATTGAGAATTCAACATTTGGACCATTGGGTTGTAACCAACCTTTTGGGTAATTAATTTTAGTTTCCCCTACCTCAGATAATGGTGGGGGCTTGACCATAGAGATATTTAAAGGCAAATCTTTCATTTGTAAATGATCAGGATATAATGGGCGGCACGGTGGCGTAGCGGTAGAAACCTGGGTTCGATCCTGACTACAGGTGCTTGTGTACGTACGGAGTTTGTATGTTCTCCCCGTGATCTGCGTGGGTTTTCTCTGAGATTTTCGGTTTCCTCCCACACTCCAAAGATGTACAGGTTTGTAGGTTAATTTGCTTGGTATAAATGTAAATTGTCCCCAGTATGTAGGGTAGAGTTAATATGCCGTTGATCGGTGCGGATTCGGTGTGCCGAAGGGCCTGTTTCCACGCTGTATCACTAAACTAAACTAAACCAAAGTAAACTGAACTAAACTATCTATGTTACTAAAAGTCTGATCTTGACCGCTTTTGGCTCACTGTGCTGTGATTTCCGAGAGAACGCCGCCACCTACGGCCATCATTTTTGGCCATCTCGCTCAGAGCCCCTCTCCGCCTTCCTGGATCAGAGGATTTTTCCCATCGATGAAAAATCAGAGAGATATTAATGTTTTTTTTTTAAGTTGCCATTCTCTCTGCTGCCCCTGCTGGTGGGGGGGGGGAGGGACTATAAAACCCGGAAGTGGTGTGCCTCACTCAGTCTCTGCAAGTTGGAGGAAGCCAGAGGATCGCGTGTCTCTGAGCTCTGAATAACACTGAACACATGTCTACTCAACTGTGAGTGCCCTTAATGTGGTTTGAAAATGAAAATATAGTTGGTTTGAAGTAAACAGGCACTGCATGCAAATGGTTGTTTGGGGGGTTTGGGTTGAAGTGTAAAGGCACTGCATGCAAATGGTTGTTTGGGTTGAAGTGAAAAGGCACTGCATGCAAATGGTTGTTTTGGGGGTTTGGGTTGAAGTGAAAAGACACTGCATGCAAATGGTTGTTTGGGGTGTTTGGGTTGAAGTGAAAAGGCACTGCATGTAAATGGTTGTTTGGAGGGTTTGGGTTGAAGTGAAAAGGTACTGCATGCAAATGGTTGTTTGGGGGGTTTGGGTTTGGGTTGAAGTGAAAAGGCACTGCATGCAAATGGTTGTTTGTCTAAACTTGACAACTTCCTATTTGCACTATATTGATTTTAGATAAAACGCTACCACTTATGGCTGTGATTTTTGGCCATCTTACTCAGTCCCCCTCTGCAGAGGATTCTTCCCATCAATGAAAAACAAAAGTGTTATTAGTGTTTAAAAAATGTTGGGAATCTCTCTCCTGCCAATCACGCCATGAAGGCCACATCTTTTCCGGTGGGTGGGGGAGGGATTATAAAACCCGGAAGTGTGGGTGTGGCTCAGTCTCTGCATGATGGGGAGGTAGAAGTCACGACTATGTCTGAGCTGTGAATCAACTGAACACACTGAATGTCTACTGAACTGTGAGTGTGGTGTTTTGTAAGAGGTTTTATGGTGGTTTTTAAGGTGGTTTCACCCTGCTTGAAATGGTATGAAATTGCATTTGAATTTGGTGGCCTTGCACCCTCCTTGAAATGGTATGAAACTGCACTTGAATTTGGTGGCCTTGCACCCTGCTTGAAGTGGTATGAAACTGCACTTGAATTCGGTGGCCTTACACCCTGCTTGAAGTGGTAGGGAAATAGATTTGAATTTGGTGGCCTTGCACTCTGCTTGAAATGGAATTTCAAGGAATAGCCATGAGTCAACTGCCAGCCCATCAGCCGTGAGTGAGCTGCCAGCACATCAGGCTTGAGGGACTGAGCTGCCACCCCAAGAATCCATTTGGCCCACAATGTCCATACTAGCCCTCTGGAGACCAGTAGTCCCTGCAGCCAACAACACCCATACCAGCGCTCCAGAAAGCCCAGCTTCGGGGGGCGGGGGGGAATCTCAACCCACCTGCGCCGGGCGATCTACCTTGGGTCGGGGCTAGTCGAACGTCGTATATCTTTTGGAGTTTCCCGATGTCGGTCTCAACCAGAGACTGCGAGCTCCTTGATGTTAAAGATGGTAAATCCACGCTCCTCGGTGGGGCTCAAAGTCTGTCCCGAGCAAGGCCGCCAGCTCCACGATGTTAGGCCGCAAAGCGATCGGAGATACGATCCGGAAAACAATCGCGTCTCCAGCCAGGTAAGAGATTGAAAACTAGTTTCCCCCGAACCCCCGCCCACCCCCCACATAAAACAAACCAGAGAACATTAAACACATACTTTTAAACACACTAAAAATAACAAAAAAAAGACGAAAAGGACAGACAGACTGTAGGCGAGGCTGCCATTGAAGCGCCACCCGGTGATCGTGAACAATAAAAACAAACTGCTGGAGGAACTCAGCAGGCAAGGCAGCAGCTGTACAGAGAAATAGACGACATTTCAGATCCAATCTAAAGTTCCTCCAGCAGTTTGTTTTGATTTTGTTCGATTTCAGCATCTACAGTCTCTTGTGTGCCCTCATCTATGATCATATTGAATGGGGGAGCAGGCTTGGAGGACCATATGGCCTTTTCTGTGCCAATTGCGCTAAGCTTCAATGGTAATTGGAAAATGTAGGATACTCATATTTGCGATCAATTTTGGAGCTGTAACATTTGCAGATAAAATCACATACTATTATCATAATAAAAATGGCCCAGCAACCCACAAAGACGGCGGCAAAATAATTCTGTAAAATTCTCTGTCCCTGTTTGCATTTGAATGTATTCAGCTTGAAAATGAACATCTACAGTAAATGAAAAAGTGCAGGATCAGGTATAATTGTGATAGTTCCACAAGTAGCCTGCTGTTATTCATCAGTCAGCCTTAAATGGATGGATAGGTAATGGTATTTCAGTTGCTGACCCAATGGTCTTGGAGAAACAAGGAACTGCAGATGTTGGCTTACAAAGAAAAGACACATTGTGCTGGAGTAACTCAGCAGGTCAGGCAGCACCTTTGCAGAACATGGATAGGTGACGTTTTGGTTCGGGACCGTTCCTCAGGCTGATTATGGTGGGGGAGGGGCAGCAAGAAAGCTGTAAGAGAGGAGAGACAGGACAAAGCCAGGCAATACAGATGGTTGGACAAAGGCCAAAGAAGGAGAGAAATAGGTGGAGGGGAAATGGGAGGAGAAACAAGGGAGAGAGGAAGAGGGGGGAAGAAAGGAAAAGGGGGGGGGGGGGGGATGAAGGGGAGGTGGGGGTTTTGTAGTTAACTAAAATTGCAGAATTTTATGTTAATACCACTGGGTTGCAAGCGACCCAAGGGGAATATGAGCTGTGGTTCCTCCAATTTGCCTGTGGCCTCCCTCTGGCAATGGAGGAGGCCTAAGACAGAAAGGTCAGCAGGGGAATGGGAAGAGGAGTTAAAATGGTTAGCAACCGGGAGATACAATAGACCTTGGCGGACCGAGCACAAGTGGTCAGCTAATAACAATGTTGGGATTGTTGCGGAGTAGAAGGCTGTGCGTTCAGAGAGAGTGAGATTTGAATGGGTATGGGGATGAAGGAGTCAAGATGGTTGATGTCGTGCTGGCAGTTGGAAACAAAAAGGTCCAAAGAGCATAGATGGCAGGCAAGGGGAGGCAATGATGAGAAGGAATGTTGTATATGGGTGAAGGGGTCCTTACCGGGAGATGAAGACTCCTCACCCGAGAAAAAGGCCTAAAGGCACTAATAACAATGTTGGGATTTTTGCTGAGTTGGTGGAGGGTTGTGCATTCAGAGGGGATGAGGAGGTTAGGGGAGTGGAGGTCAAGAACTGTGCCGTTGTAGTCTGGCAGGCTGATATCTGCCATACTGAAGTCAGGCGTCAGCTCTCGGACACTTTCTCATACTTGACCATAACCATGACACCACAGATGAACACCAGGCCATCATCTCCCAGTCTATTTCTGATTTCATCACCTCTGGCAATCTGTCTTCCAAAGCCTCCAACCTTATCGTTCCACAGCCCCACACTGCCCGTTTCTAACTCCTTCTCAAAATCCACAAACATGGCTGCCCTGGCAGATCCATTGTTTCTGACTGCTCCTGCTCCACAGAACTCATCTCCAAATATCTTGATTCCATCCTATTCTCCTTGTCAAATCTCTATCGACCAACATATGAGATATCTCCCATGCCATTCAATGAGATATCTCACACGCCTTTCAAAACTGTGTTCAGTTCTGGGCACCATGTTATAGGAAAGATATTGTCAAGCTTGAAAGGGTTCAGAAAAGATTTACGAGGATGTTGCCAGGATTAGAGAGTGTGAGCTATAGGGAGAGGTTAAGTAGACTGGCTCTTTATTCCATGGAGCGTAGGAGGATGAGGGGAGATCTTATAGAGGTATACAAAATCACGAGAGGAATAGATCGGGTAGATGCACAGAGTCTTTTACCCAGAGTAGGGGAATCGAGAACCAGAGGACATAGGTTTAAGGTGAAAGGGAAAATATTTAATAGGAAACTGAGGGGTAACTTTTTCACACAGAGGGTGGTGGGTGTATGGAACAAGCTACCAAAGGAGGTAGTTGCGGCTGGGACTATCCCATCGTTTAAGAAACAGTTAGACAGGTACAAGGATTGGACAGGTTTGGAGGGATATGGACCAATCGCAGGTAGGTAGGACTAGTGTAGCTCAGACATTGTTAGCCGGTGTGGGCAAGTTGGGCCGAAGAGCCTTTTTCCACACTGTATGACTCCATGACTCTATGACTATTCAATAACTTTCAGTTTCTCGGCCCCCTTTGCCTCATCTTCACCATGGATGTCCAGTCCCTTTACACCTCCATCTCCCACTCGGAAGGTCTCAGGGCCCTTGAACAGAGACCCAATTAATTTCCCTCTACTCCGTATCCCCTAGTTCTGCTCGTGCTCCCCCTTCCACCAGACAGAATAAGTATAGAATTCCCTTGGTCCTCACTTTTCACCCCACCAGCCTTCGCATGCAACACAACATTCTTCAAATTTTCATCACCTCCAATGTCATCCCACCACTGGTCACATCTGCACCCCTTTCTGTCTTCAGTAAAGACCAGTCGTACTGCAACACCTTGGTTCACTCATCCCTTCCCACCCAAACCACTCCCTCCCCGGGCCATTTCCCCTGCACGCACAGGAGATGCAACACCTGTCCCTATACTTCCTCCCTCACCTCCAACCAGGGACCCAGCAGTCCTTTAGGTGAGACAGAGGACCATGTGCACCTCTAACCTCATCTACTGAATCTGATGTTCCCGATGTGGCCTTCTGTACATCGGCAATGCCAAGATAAGATTCACTGACCGTTTCACTGAACACTTGCGCTCAGTCCACCAAAGCATGCTGGATCTCCTGGTTGCTAACTATTTTAACTCCTTCTTCCATTTCCATACCAACCTTTTTGTCCTGGGCCTCCAACATTGACAGCGTGAGCTCACATGCAAAATAGAAAAACAGTACCTCATATTTCACTTGAGTACCTTACAACCCAATGGTTTGAACATTGATTTCTCCAATTTTATGTAGCTACTAAAACACTTCAACCCCTTACTCACCCCCAGTTCTTTTCTCTCCCTCTCTGCCCTATGTCCCCCTTGACTCGCACCTATTTCTCCCCTCTCACCCCACTTACATTTCTTCCTCTAGCTTCACAATTCGCAACTCTTCAAACCTTTTGTCTCACACCTGTCTTTTCATCCGTGGCCTTTGTCCAACCATTTGCCTAACACACTCCCCTCACCTATATTGACCAGCTGTCAGGCTTTATCTTGCCCCAGCTTTCTCTACCCCCTTCCCCAATCACTGAAAAAGAGCCCAGATGCGAAACATCACTTGTCCATGTTCTGCAGAGATGTTGCCTGACCAGCTAAGTTACCCCAGCACTTTGTGTCTTATGTTTGCAATGACCTTGGAGTATGTGTTTAGATCTCTCTATAGCAGAGCCATTATATGTAATTAATACGTCAGCAATAATTAAAAAAAAACAATTTTCAACAATAATAAAACATGACATTTAATCTAATAGATTGTTTTAAATAACCCTTATGATTCAGTTCCAATCACTAAACTAGAGATATCACTTGCGATGATTTTAATCAGATATGGTTGGAATGCTCAGAAATTCTGCCACTTCTATACAGCACTGGGAAATAAAAACAGGATAATTCTCTGCTTCTCATTTAGAGAGAAGATGAAGCAGAGATCATTCTAATTTTAAAGAAATGAAATTATGCTGCTCTGTTAATTCCTTCACAAATTATATTACGCTAAATATCACTTTGATCTAAAAACACAAAAAGAAGGAAAAATTTTCCCGGAGATAACATCTTACTGCGGACAGCCAAGTAATGCAAGTACTGGCAAAATCTATGCTGGCTTTGAAAATTATTGTACTCATAGCAGGTTCCAATCAATGAGAATCTTTCAGCTATGAACTCTTACAGACTTTTATTCCTTGAGGCTTTATTTGTTGGTGATTTTGTGAATGTTCTTTTTATACATTAAATACTTTTTGAGAACATCACGAAGAGTAAGCAGATTTGTATGCATGACTGTATTTGGTATTTGACACCATCTCCACAGTCAATTAAAATAAAGTGCCAAATGATGTTTTGTGATAAACCCTGAATAGAGCCAAAGAAAATGGCATGTCCAAAACCTCCCGCTGAGGAAAAGGATTCTCTCTCATTTTTGAAAATGTTTATCTAGAGAGTCAACTGTTGGATATTTGGCATAAACAGCGAATGTATGCATTAAGAGTATATCTCCAGTCAAGAGAAAAAGGAACAACATGATGTTTCAATAAACCTATGTATATGTTTCATTCAGTAAGAGGTCACAATTTGTGCTTGATTCAGTCCAAGGCTTGTTACGTCATAAGCTTAAGGTATATGCTGATTTTTTATTAAAATATTTCAGGATATACAACATTAGGTAATTTAATTGAACAAATTCTAAAACGTCATTAGGTAATAGCTGCTACAACTAAACCAGAGAAGGGAACTCTTATTGCTCTACCCCTAATGAGATTGGAATAATCAGAGTGTGACATTTAAGTGTATTTGGTGTACTTTCACCATGCTGTTTCAACACTAGGGTCTGGGAAAACTTAAGGTATTTGCAACAGGTGAGCTTGTTAATAAGTAAAAGTTGGAATCTTAAATTGCACCTGAGAGCTTGAAATTCACCGTGTAACTATGTTGAAGGGATCAGTGACACCCAGTGGCAAATAAGGACCATTTGTAAAATTGCTCAAATTATTTAATTATTAAAATAATTTGTCATAACAAGTTTGGTATTTTCCCTGGTGTGTGTCCTCACTGAGTCCCTGCAAACATCCCAATCATCCAAATTCAAGGTAGTTGTAGTAATATAACATATAGATGAGGTCTGACCTACATACAGCCAATTTGAAAGGAGCTTTTACTCATCTTGAGGAAATATTTAATACAGTGTTGTGAATGTGCTGAAAGGCAGCTATTGGAAGTCACCAAACCAAGAAAAAATATCAGGCTATCAGAACTCACTGTTTTGAAAGAGTTCTAGTGACACATTCTGGTGACAATATTTTCACAGTTCAACGTGGAAACCTAAAAATTACTGCTTGATATGAATTTCTAGACATAGTGGAGAGTAAGGAATGGGTACTGGAGAGTAAGTTAATTTAATGCCCACACCTGGGAATGGAATCAGAGAGTCATGCAACTCAAAAGCAGGACTTTTGCCTCACCAAGTCCATGTCAACCATGTCAAATCTTTAATATAACTGATATAACTGATATAACAGTTCTTCTCACTCCCAACTGCATAACCAATCAAACATTTCCAATAGAAGATAGACAGAAAAAGCTTGAGTAACTCAGTGGGTCAGACAGCATCTCTGAAGAAAAGGAATAGGTGATGTTTCGGATCAAGACCCTTCTTCAGACTGGGAGTCAGGGGAAATGGAAACAAGAGATATTGACAGTGATGTAGAGAGATATAGAACAAATGAATGAAATATATTAAAGATGTCTTGTTGAGTGTCATTGTCTGTATTCGTTCTCACCGAACACACAGCTAACAATGACCTGTTTCCTTTATCATCGATACTTTTTTTCTTAACTTGTCTCTTTCATTCATTGTTCTTTAACTCTCTACATCATCATCTATATCCCTCGTTTCCCTTTCCCCTAACTAGTCTGAAGAAGGTTCTCAACATGAAACGTCACCGTCACCCATTCATTTTCTCCAGAGATGCTGCTTGTCCCGCTGAGTTACTCCAGCTTTTTGTGTCTTTTTTTGGTCTCATATCATGTCTGGCTGACCCACTGGGTTACTCCAGCTTTTTGTGTCTATCTTAGGTTTAAACCAGCATCTGCAGTTTCTTCCTAAACATTTCAGACAGCTTCTTTATCAATGGTATTCTGATAATTTCAATTTGGAAACTGCCATTTACAGCGCAGATCAAAGTTTAATGTCAAAATTTATAGTTGATTATAATTCATTTCACACAAATGAAGAATCCATATCACTTTACCTAATGAAAGATTTGCTAAGAATGTTAGTCCAGATTGTCAATGCGCTCACTTTGAGACTCGTTAGATGCTAATAGCCAAGGATTTTGTGTTTTCAAGCACATAGATGCTTGTCTATAAACTATATCTTTGATTGCTGTCACTGCAGTTTTGCCCAACAAAACTTGCTGGAAATATGGTTGGTATAGGTGGAATAAATGAACAAGTATTAGACATGCTTTTTCCATTGTGCTGTAATTGCTGCCGTGGAGCCAAGGCCCATTACTAACAATGACTTTTGTGAGAAAAGATTGTATACGGATGATTTCTTCACAGGCATAAACTGTTTCATTGATCTCTGTGCTTTATGGTAGCAGTCTCAATATCCTATACAATTCAAATGATAGGTGACATTGAATCACTGTGAGAACTTGATGCCAGTGTCTCTGGGGAACATTGTACATTCCACAGCAGAATGAATATTGCAAGACGACACCACAGTCGCTGAAACCAGACAACTCCGCAATAGTGGGAATATCATGGCAATGACCTAGTGTTGAAAATCTTATTTCAAATCTCATTAACATAAAACAAGCAACAATATTGAATTATTCAACTTTTATTCAGATAATAAGATTCAATTGTCAGTTACCATATCATGAATGGCAAGAGGCCTTTACTGGGAGAAAGGAATAAAAACATAATATGATTAGTGCTGGCCTTAAGTCTTGATAAAACTAGCGCACAATTTGAAAATATAATCACCATTTTTATATTCATTCATAGGATACGGTGTGCACGGCATCTACATTTTGAATCCAATTGGCTCTCCCTCCGTGACTCTTGCTGCTCTCTGACCATCTTCTGCCCCAGACTCGCTACCACATTCATGTGTTTTTAAATGTTTATCCTTATCTCACAGTCTGAAGAAGGGTACCGACCTGAAACACCACCTATCCATGCTCTCCAGAGATACTCAGATTCAGATTCAACTTTAATTGTCATTGTCAGTGTACAGTACAGAGACAACAAAATGCAGTTAGCATCTCCCTGGAAGAGCGACATAGAATATGATTTCAATAAATAAATCTGTTTACATGCATACAGTCATAGACTTCTTTTTTCCTGTGGGAGGAGTGTCCGAGGGGGGGTGGGGGGGGTGGGGGGGGGGGTGGGAGGAGTGTCCGAGGGAGGGGGTGGGGGGGGGGGGGGTGATTGGCAGTCACCGAGGTACATTGTTGAGTAGTGTGACAGCTGCAGGGAAGGAGCTGTTTCTGGAGCTGCTGGTCCGGCAACGGAAGAGACCTGTAGCGCCTCCCGGATGGTAGGAGGGTGAACATGGTTGGGGTGAGAGCAGTCCTTGGCGATGCTGAGCGCCCTCCGCAGTCAACGCTTGCTTTGGACAGACTCAATGGAGGGGAGCGAGGAACCGGTGATGCGTTGGGCAATTTTCACCACCCTCTGCAGTGCTTTCCGGTCGGAGACAGAGCAGTTGCCATACCATGCTGTGATACAGTTGGTAAGGATGCTCTCGATGGTGCAGCGGTAGAAGTTCATCAGGATCTGAGGGGACAGATGGACCTTTTTCAGTCTCCTCAGGAAGAAGAGACGCTGGTGAGCCTTTTGACCAGAGTTGAGGTATTGTGTGTCCAAGAGAGGTCATCAGAGATGTTGACCCCCAGGAACCTGAAGCTGGAAACACGTTCCACCTCCGTCCCGTTGATGTGGATGGGGGTGTGCGTGCCGCCCCTAGACTTCCTGAAGTCTACAATGAGCTCCTTGGTCTTCTTGGAGTTAAGGGCCAGGTTGTTGTCAGCGCACCATGCTGCTAGGAGCTGGACCTCCTCCCTATAGGCCGACTCATCGTTGTTGCAGATGAGGCCAATTATCTGCCAGCCAGCTGAATTAATCTAGCACGTCGTGTCTCTTTCATAAACCAACATCTATAGATCCTTGGTACAATTACAACCCAAGTATTCTGACACCTTTCTATACCTTCCAACTATTTTCATGCACATGGCAGGCAGGCAGGCAGCTTTTACAGAGTGGGGAAACTTTCTCTAAAGAACATTAGTGTGACATTTGGAGCATTAGAGGTTGAGGGGAGACCTGACAAAGTATATAAAAGTATGAGAGGCATAGATAGGGTAGACAATCAGAACCTTTATCACAGGAAAACATGTCAACGACTAGTGGGCATAGCTTTAAGGTGAGAGGGACAAAGTTTAAAGGAAACGTGCAGGGCAGACTTTTATACACAGAGAATGGTTGGTGCCTAGAATTAGTTGCCATGGGTGGTGGTGGAAGCAGGTACAATAGTGGTGTTTAACAAGCATTTGGAAAGTTGCATTGATATGATATTGATTGATAGAATGATATGAATAAATAAGTTTATTGGCCAAGTTGGTACACATACAAGGAATTTCCGTTGGTGCTCGGCTCGCAAGTAACAACATGACATACAGTAAACAATTATGAATAAAACATAAAACATTAAAACATTAAGATAGCCTGCATATGGATCACATGCAGGCAGAGGAGATTAATTTGGCATCATGTTCAGCACAGACATTGTGGATTAAAGGGTCTGTCCTATGGTGTATTGTTCTATGTTCTAGCAAATCGCGAGCACATTGCTGTCAAACCATTACGTTAAAAGATCATGGACCACGGACTTCAAGAAACAGAACATGCATTTTGGGCAGCACTGGTAGAGCTGTTGTCTCAGTGCCAGAGACCCAGGTTTGATCCCGAATTTTGGTGTTGTCTTTGTGGAGTTTGCATATTCTCCATGTGATTGCATGGGTTTCCTCTGGGTGCTTCGATTTCCTCGCACATACCAACGATGTGCAGGTTAATGACCTCTGTAATGTATAGGGAGTGGAGGCGACCATGGGATGACATAGAACTGGTGTGAGTGGTGATTGATGGTCAGCATGGACAGAATGGAATGCAGGGCCTGTTTTCGTTATATATCTCTAAACTAAACATTTAGTCCTGTTCATTATATGTATATTTTCAAATGTTTAACATACATTTGCAATCCTACTGTTACAAGCACAGATATCAACCTCACTAATTTGCTCAGATACCTGATACCCTTTGCTGTTCACCCACATAAATCCAGATTACTAGTGCCTTGCTCCAGTATAATTTCATTTACTGCTTCGGATCACAGTCTTTTATCTTTATATTGGCTTTGGGCTCCGAATAATGCACTTACCACTGCTCGCATCTCCCTTTGCTCTCCTGGCATTAGAATTCTTCTACAAAATATACACAGCTAAAGGCAGTGCAGCAGTCTTGTACAAAAATCTTCACTTCCACCTTTATGCTCTGCCATTGTGTTTCAGGGCATAGCAAGAGATTAGATTGCATGCAAATGGCTCCATTGACAAGCTGATGGTGCATTCCAGACCATTATTCCCTGTGGAATTCAACAGTGCGCCTGGAGAAAGCCACAGTGAAAATAATATTCCTAACACTGAGTGTTTCTTTTACATAATATAATACCCTGCCTGTCAGTTTGAATTACTAAATTCTTTCTAGTCCTGGAGAAATATTGAAAAATCTCAGAAATGTCGCTTGATTGTAATCAGAAATTTAGATGCTACAAGACTAAGTGGGACCCGTTGGGTCCCAGTCACACGGGAGGCTTTGTCCCCTAACGCAACCCATTCACCAATGCAATATTCCACCACTCACCCGTTTCCCCCAATGCAACGGCGGGAGCATTCTGTAGCCGGAGGACGGGGCCGGCTTCAGGCGGGGAGCGTCCTGTAGCCAGGGAGGGGGACGGCTTCAGGCGGGGACTGTCAGGGTCTGGTGGAGGGGGGGGGGTGTGGGGGAGGGGGGCTTTATGTGGGGAAGGTGGGGTGTGTGGGGGAGATGGGGTGTGTTTGTGGGAGGGGTGCATGTGTGGGAGAGGGTGTGTGTGTGTGGGGGAGGGTATGCGTGTGTGGGGGAGATGGGGTGTGTGGGGGAGATGGGGTGTGTGTGGCGGAGATAGGGTGTGTGTGGAGGAGATGGGGTGTGTGTGGGGGAGATGGGGTGTGTGTGGGGGAGGGGTGTGTGTGTGTGGGAGGGCTGTGCATGTGGGGGAGGGCTGTGCATGTGGGGAACGGGTGTGTGTGTGGGGGAGGGGATGTGTGTGTGTGGGGGAGGGTGTGTGTGGGGGGAGGGGGTGTGGGGGAGGGGGTGGGTGGGGGGGGGTGTGTGTGTGGGGGAGGGGTGTGTGTGGGGGAGGGGTGTGTGTGTGGGGGGAGGGGTGGTGTGTGGGGGGGGGGGGGTGTGGGTGTGTGGGGGGGGTGTGGGTGTGGGGAGGGGGGTGTGTGGGGAGGGTGGGTGTGTGGGAAGGGGTGTTGTCGTGGGGGAAGGGTGGGGTGGGGGAAAGGGGGGGGTGGGGAGGGGGGAGAGGCGGGTCGGTTTGTGGGGTGGGGGGGGATTGTGGGGGGGGTTGGGCGGTTCGAAGGGGGGTAGGTGTGTGTGTTGTGGGGGGAGGGGTTGTGTGTGTGGGGGGAGGGAGTAGGTGTGGGTGTGTGTTGTGGGGGGGGCGGGTGGGGGAGGGTGTTGTGGTAGGGGAGGTGTGTGTTGGGGGGGAGAGGGTTATTGTGCTGTTGGGGCGGGTGTGTGTGTGTGGGGGGAGGGTGTGTGTATGGGGGGGAGGGGGTGTGTGTGTGGGTGTTTGTGGGGGGGGGGGGGTAGTGTGAGGGAGGGAGGGGTGTGGGGGAGGGTGTGTGTGTGTGTGGGGGGGGGGGGGGTTGGGCTCACCGGTTCCTGGCCCCGACTCTGACTGCACTCACCAGGACCCGGCTCCGGACTCACTCAGCGGCTCACATCCCCCGCCCGCGTAACACAGCCAGCCCCCGCCCGCGTAACACAGCCCACACTCCGCTCCTCCAGCTTTATTCTCAGCGCCAGTGATTGACACCGGGTGACAACGCAAACCAGAAGAGGACAAGATGAGAGTTTTAGTAATAGTATCGATGCCTGAATTAAGAGAAAACGTGGATATTTACAAGAGAAAGCAAACTGCATGATATAACTGCGAATATGTCCAATTATTGCAGCAGCTTACCTGGCTGTGTAAAGGAGAATATGAAAATAAGAGTTTACATTTCTTACTGAGATGGCAATTGAAGTGTAGACTAAAGTAAGGATGTTATTGTATCCCATTGGTCATCCCTTCCTCAATGTCAGCAAGACGAAGGAGCTATTTATCGACTTCAGGAAGCATGCTGGGTATATGCCCCAATATGCAAGTGTGAAAGTGGAAATAGTTGACAGCTTCAAGTTCCTTGGAATTAACATCCTCTACTTCCTGAGCAGGCTGGGAAAGTTTGGCATGTCTTCAATGATTCTTCAAACATCAACAGATGCACTATAGAAAGCATTCTGTCAGGTTGCATCACAGCTTGGTTTGGTAACAACGCTCCAAGACCACCAGAAATTGTGGAGAGTTGCAGATGTAGCCTAATCCATCACACAGACCAGGCATTAACTCCATTGATACTTCATGCTGCCTCAAAACAGCAGGTAACATAATCAAATATGTCCCACCTTGTCATTCCTTCTTCTCCCTGCTTGATCAGTTTAGATAGCATGCAAAACAAAGCGTTACATTGTACTTCAGTACATGTGACAATAGTTAGCATAAACCTAAACAAGGGAATAACATTGTACTAAAATATAACGCCTTCAAATGAGACCCTGGAAACTGCATTAAATGCATAACAAGGACCTTGTAACCTGATTAAAAATGAACTGGGTGATAATTACTGGATTTTACGCAGTATCTGGAGCACAGAGAATCCTTTGATACTTTCTTATCAGACAAAGACTTGAATTAACAAATGCAATTTACTTCATTCCTCAGAGATTGGATGATTTACGAAATCCAGAAGATAATCAAGTGGAATAGACAATAGGTGCAGGAGTAGACCAGTATTCCCTGGGAAACGTCTTCTCATTTTGCACTGTACAACTGTTGCTTTGCAAGATGACAATAAAAGGATGATGATGAAAAGTAGTTGCAAGAGTTGGCATTTCGGCCCTTCGAGCCAGCAACGGCATTTAATTCATGGCCGATCATCCCAAATCAGTACCCGTTCCTGCTTTTCCCCCCTTATCCCTTGATTCCGTTACCCTAAGAGCTATATCTAATGGGCCTGTTCCACTTACGCAACTTTTTCAGCGACTGCCGGGACCAATGTTCAATGTTCAACATGTTGAAAATCCAATGGCGACCAGAACAAGGTATGACTCTTTAGGCGACTAATCATGACCATACAGGCTTCACCCCACGGCATGTCACCAGGTTGTCGCTTGTCTGGTCATGAGTAGTCTCCTCAGTCGCCCAAAGAGCCGTAGTGTTTTTCTGGTCGCCGCTGGATTTTCAACATGTTGAACATTTTCAGTGACCTGCGAAGACCTATGACGGGTACCGGCAGTCGCCGAAAAAGTTGCGTAAGTGGGACAGGCCCATAACTCTCTCTTGAAAACATCCACTGAATTGGCCTCCACTGCCTTCTGTGGCAGAGAATTTCACAGAATCATAACTCTCTGGGTGAAAAAGTTTTTCCTCATCTCAGTCCTAAATGGCCTACCCCTTATTCTTAAACTGTGACCCCTGGTTGTGGAATTTCCCAACATCGGGAACATTTTTCCTTCAACTAGCCTGTCCAATCTTTTAAGAAATGTATATGTTTCTATAAGATCCCCTCTCATGCTTGTATATTCCAGTGAATACAAGCTCTTTTTACCCATTCTTTCATCATATGTCAGTCCCGCCATCCCGGGAATTAATCTGGTAAACCTACACTTCACTCCCGCAATAGTAAAAATGTCCTTCCACAAATTAGGAGATCAAAACTGCACGCAATACTCCAGGTGTGGTCTCACCAGGGGCCTGTACAACGGCAGTAGGACCTCCTTGCTCCTGTACTCAAATCCTCTCGCTATGAAGGCCAACATGCCATTTGCTTTATTCACTGCCTGTTGAACCTACATGCTTACTTTTAGTGATTGATGTACATGCACACCCAGGTCTCGTTGAACCTCCTTTTCCTAATCTGAATCCATTCAGATAATAATCTGCCTTCTTGTTCTTGCCACCAAAGTGGATATCCTCACATTTATCCACATTATACTGCATTTGCCATGTACCTGCCCACTCATCCAACCTATCCAAATCCTCCTTGCAGCTCACACTACCACCCAGCTTTGTGTCATCTGTAAACTTGGAGATGTTACATTTAATTCCCTTGTTTAAATCGTTAATATATATATATTGGCAATAACTGGGGTCCAAGCACTGAGCCTAGCGACACCCCACTAGTCACCGTCTGCAATTCTGAAAAGGGCCCATTAATTCTTACTCTTTGCTTTATTCTTACACTTTGTCTGCCAACCAATTTTCTATCCATGTCAATACCCTACCCCCAATACCATGTGCTCTAATTTTGCACACTAATCTCTTGTGTGGGACCTTGATGGCATAATTCCGCTCCTATTACATGACTTTGTGGTGTGGGAGGTTCTAAGGCGTGTGAAGGTAGATACATCTCTTGGGCATGATCAGATATATCCACGGTCATTGAAAGAAGTTGGAGAAGAAATTGCATGAGCCCTGCCTGAGATATATGAATCATTGTAGACACTGGTGAGATGAAGTGCTGGAAGATGGAAGCTAATGTCATGTCTTTATTTACGAAAGGTTCAAGTCTTCAAGTTTGTCGGCGACACCATTGTTTTTAGATGAATTACAGATGGTGATGAGTCAGAGGATAGAAGTGAGAGCAATCAATTGACCAAATGGTGCTAGCACAACAACCTGGCTCTCAATATCAGTACGACCAATTAACAGGTGTACAGTAGAGAGCATACTGACTGGTTGCATCATGTCCTAGTTCGGCAACATAAATGCCCAGGAGCGAAGAAGACTGCAAAAAGTTGTGAACACTGCCCAGTCCATCACCGGCTCTAACACCCCCACCATCGAAGGGATTTACCGGAATCGCTGCCTCAAAAAGGCAGCCAGCATAATCAGAGACCCACACCACCCTGGCCACACACTCATTTTACCCCTGCCATCGGGAAGGTGGTACAGGGGCCTGAAAACTAACGTCCAGGTTCAGGAACAGTTTCTTCCCTAGTTCAGCTAGTAAACACTACAAACTCACATAAAATCTGAACTACATAGACTTGTATGTTTGAGCGCGTGCGAGTACGCATGCGCGTGCACTTGCATAAACTGCAGATGGTGGTTTAAACCGAAAATAGACACAAAGTGCTGGAGTAACTCAGCGGGACAGACAGCATCTCTGAAGAAAAGGAATGGGTGACGTTTCAGATCGAGCCCCATCTTTTTGCGCCTCGCCAGCAGCTGGCCGTCCTTTCACCCTATTTTGTTATTTTTAGTATGTCACAAAGTACGTTTTAAAGGTTTCTTAGTCTTTTTTTAATGTGGGGAGATGGGGGGGAAAGGGGGAAACCATTTCCCAGTCACTTACCTGGTGTGGGGGGGAGGGAGGGGGTGGCATGGGGTGGTGGCATAGAAGGAAGGGGGTGGCGTGGGGGGGTGGGGGGGGTGTTAGGTGGTGGGGGGGTGTGTGAGGGGATGAGGGAAGGGGGGGAGGAGAGGAGGGGAGGGGAGGAGGGGGGGGAGGAGGGGGGGGGGGGGGGGGGTGGGAGAGGAGGGGGGGATGTGTGGGGGGGAGGGACTCAACTCAGTGGCAATCGGTTGTGGCACCACACTTGGTGCGCTTGGAGGAGGAGAACGGTGAGTGAGATGGCAAAAAAATCCTAGCGATAAAGTGTACCTTTTGCGCAAATTAAAAAAAAGCAAACTGGAAGTGATCACGATGAGAGTTTTAGTGATAGTATAGATAGTGTATTGTGTTCTTTTGATTCATGTGGCTGTATGGCAACTCAAATCTCACTGTACCAATTGGAGCATGTGACAATAAATGTAATTTGAACTTGAACTTCGATCTGGGACATGTGACAATAAAAGACTCTTGATGCTTGTCTCTTGAAAGGTTGCAAGGAAAAGCCTGGGAACTATATACCAGATTCTGGCATCTGTGGAGGGCAAGTTACTGGATAAGACTGAGAGGGATAAGATATATATGTATACTGATAGCCTGATATAGTTGGCATTGTTTTGTGCATGGAGATTATGTTAAAGGGCGACAAGGCCAAAGCCATAGATGCTGTTTACATGGACTTCAGCAAGGCTTTTGATAAGGTTACGCATGGTAAGCTGCTCTGGAAGGTTAGGTTGCACAGTAGAGCTAGCCAACAGGATGGAACTTTGGCTTCAGATGGTGGAAGGTTGTTTTTCAGACTAGAGGCCTGTGACTAGTGGTGTGCCTCGGGGATCTGTGGTGGGCAAATTGCTGGTTGTGGGCTATATCAATGATTTGGATGAGATTGTACAAGGCACGATTATTGAATTTAAAGATGACACTAAAGTAAGTGGTGTCATAGATAGTGAAGATGGTTTTCAAAAATGACAGCAGGATCTTGAACAGCTGGGCAAATGGGCTGAGGAATGGAGTTTAAGTGCAAGGAGGTGCATTTTGGGTAACCTAACCAGGGCAGGTCATTCACAGTGAATGGTAGACCCCTGTGAAGTGAACAGAGGGATCAAGGGTACATAGTTCCCTGAAAGTGCGTCACGGGTAGATAGGGTCGTAAAGAAGACTTTGATACATTGGTCAACAATTCTGCTTCCACTGTCCTTTGAATAGGAGTTCCAAAGATCCACAACACTTCGAGAGAAAACAATTGACTCATCTCTTCCTTAAATGTGCAACTCCTAAATCTAGATTCATCCACAATAGGAAACATCTTTTTCAAATTTACTGTCAAGATCCCTCAACATCTTATGCATTTCAGCCAAATAACTTCAATTCTATACTTCACCAGAGACAAGCCTATCTGTCCAATATTTTCTCATGTCAAAACCCATTCCAGATATCACTCCTAAGCCCCCTTTTCACCATATCATTATATTCAGTATTCAGTATTTACTTTAATGTCATTTTAACTGAGTACTTACATACACAGATGAAACGAAAAAATTGTTTTGAACGAAATAATTTGAATAAATTAACTGCAATCTGGTTTGATTTTGGTGGCTGGAATTATAATCCTCCACTTAAATCTAATGCCTCTTGAAAGACAAAATGTAAACAAAGTTAGTAATGTCAGTGCATTTTTCCAAATGGAATATTTTTATAGGTGTTTATGTTTATTGTGATTGGGAAGAACTCTGGTATACATTTAAACCATTAATTCCAATCATTCGCCAGTTAACTACATCTAAATAAGCAGTAGATGAGAGATTCAATGCCAACTGTGCCAGGATATTTATTATTTTGTTATTAGGATGTTAGGAATATGAGGTTGTTAGGAACCTTAAGAAAATCTTATAAGAGGAGGGTTTTACCTCTCAAGTGTGGCCCTTTAATGAAGGCAAAGGAATGCTCAAAATTTCCATACAAAGTTTTGAGGTACCACAGTCAGTTGAATTATTGTCAAAATGCTCAGTATCTCATGTAGGGGGCGCCGTCGAGTATGGCTGCCCTGCCAGCAGTTGTGAGTCTTTTTCACCCTTTTTTAAATTTTTAGTTAGTTAAAAGTGTTTGTGTTGGAGGTCTTTTAGTCTTTTTATGTGGGGGGGGTGGGGGGGGGGGGTAAAGGGGGAAAGAACTTTCTCAGTACCAACCTGGTCGGAGATGCGGCTTTTCTCCGAGCCGTATCTTCGCCCCTTCCTCGCGGCCTACGGGCAGACTGGAGCTGCGTTTTCCTGCCGGGACCGGCCAGGACATCAGCTTCGGCGGCGGCTCAGCGCTGAAGCACCATTGTGGAGCGGGCGATGCCTAATCCGGGTCGCCGTGCAGCAAGCTCTGGAGTGCTGTGACCGCCGCCTCCAACATTGCGGAGCTGCGGTCTGTGGAGCTTCCAGCCGCGGGCGGTGCTGAACTTTAAACACCGCGGAGCCTGGGATCTCACGACGAGGTCGCCAGAGTCGGAGCTCCGACTAGCGCGGCTCGTGGACTTCGGGAGCCGCGGTCTCCTGGAAGGAAGCGGCCGCTCCAGACACTCCGGGCCGCTGAGAGTGTTCACCCGAGCTCCATCATCCTGCGAGATGGCCTGAAGCATCGGGCTGCCGTATCGGCGACTGCAGAGGCCTCAATAGGCCCAACTATGGGTGAACTGGGAATGGGACTGGACTTTTGCTGCCTTCCCCCACAGTGGGAACAATTGTGGGGGGATGTTTTTATGTTTATTGTTAAATTCTTTAATGTTGTGTATTATCTTTATTCGTGTGCTGCATTGGCAAGTCGAATTTCACTACACCAATTGGTGTATGTGATAATAAATGTCCTTTGTCCTTCGTCATTTGAGATACAGCTTTTTCTGGTGCTACAGCAAGGAATGACCACCACAGGGTCTTTTTGTGGATACTCATCTTTACACCGACTTCCATAATAAGTGGTTAGAATTATCATTGGTAAATGGAGATTCATAAGATAGTATGGAATATTATCATCAGAATTGTACCACACCTCACCCAAGTGTGGTTCCTTTCTACACAAGCCAGAGAAACAATCCTGGTTAAAGAAATGCACATACACATATGCTAACTGCATTTTAAACAGCAAAATTAACATGCAATGTGCACAGCTAATGGACCCCACAAGAGACTCATAACATTAAAGTTAGATAAACATACCACATTCAGTTCTTAATAGTGGAAGCCAATTATACAACTGACAGAAGACACAATGACAACTGTTCCTCAATAATGGCACAGAGCCCAAGGCAAGGCTGAAACATATGCTACTATCTTCCACCAGAAGTAATCTCGGCATACTTTGCATGCTTTCATCATTGTATCCTCACCTTTTAATTTCCTTGGGTCATAACCAACTATTTTCAGCTGCTTCATCGGTGACCTTCCTTCCATTATGTCAGAAGTTGAGATGATCACAGATGATTGGACAATTATAAATTTCATTTGAAACTGAGAAAATGAAACAATCCAACCCTGTATTCAGCAAGATGTAGGCAACATTTGTTTATGAGCTAATAACTGGTAACAGTTACAGCAGGTGCCAGATAATGGCAACTTAACATTCAATGGCATTATCTTCTGCAAACCTTTACCAACAACAGGGAAAGTTCAAAGGTGATATGCAGGGCAAGTTTTTTTTTTAACATGCCGTGGCAAGTGCCTAGAACGTGGTGCTATGGGTGGGGGTGGAAACAGATATGAAAGTGCCATATGAGGATTCTCAATAGGTACATGAATATGCAGGAAATGGAGGAATATCAATCACATGCAGGCAGAAGGGATTAGTTTAATTTGACATCTTGTTTGAGACAGACATCCTGAGCTGAAGGGCCTGTTCCTGTTTTATACTGTTCTAAATTCAAACAATTCTAATCCAACTGTTTTGATTTAGGTTTAAGTTTATTATTGTCCCGTATACTGAGGTACAATGAAAAGCTTTGTTTTGTTTGCTATCCAATCAGATATGATCTATAGTACAAAAATACAATCAAGTCAAATTCAAATGCAATGGAAGACAAAGGCAAAGAAGCCTTGTAGCACATCAGTTCCATACATTGTCCACAATGGGGTAGAGGTGAATCAGCCAGTACCCCAGCTTATTGAAGGACCATTCAAAAGCCTGTTAACAGAGATGGAAAAGCTGTTCCTGAGTCTGATGGCACAAGCATTCAAGCTTGTGAGCTGTTTGGGAGCAGGGAGAAAAAGGAAAGACCAGGGTGGGACTAGTCGGTGATTATGTTGGCTGCTTTTCCACAGTAGCATGAATTGTGGACTGAGGTGGGAAGTATGGTCTCTGTGATGGACTGGGCTACATCTACAACTTTCTGCAATTTCTTGCCGTTGGTCGCAAACCAAACTATGATGCAACCTGACTGTACTTTATATGATGCATCTATTCAAGTTTCTAAGTCATTGGTTCTTGTGTTTATGATTAATTATAGGCTCAATGTGATCACAATATAGACAGTAGATGCTTTTTTCATGGCCAAACCTAATATTCCAAAATCCAATAAAATAAATATAATCTATAAAAAGTGCTCTTCAAACAAGATGTAACTTAACAACCCTGCAAACTGTGCTCAGAAACTTAATTATTGCTCCAACTATTGGGTATCAACGTTCTAAACTCTGATGCCATCTTCAGCACACCACTCCATTTACTTTGTTTACCGCAAGTACACAATGAATGTGTCTGTATGCCATCCACAATATGCACAACATTTATTCATCCACAGCACCATTCCACCATGGACATGAGCATGTGAATATTATCACCTGCAGATTTCCCTTCCGATCTCAAATTGTCCTTCATGGTAATTGGTTTAAATCCCAATATTATTATGCATTTACCTTGAAAAGCTTGAGTCAGCTGGCTGATAGGCAGGCTACCTGGTGGTATCTTGCTGTGATGGAGTTGGAAGTACTGTGCCAGTTTTGGGAGTCTTTTTGGGCATGCAAATAATCTGGCTTCATTGGAGCAAGCCGAATGTAATTAGAGCTTCACTTTTGCTTATATTGACTCAGGGAAGGATCCTAATGCTTGTTCATTTATCCTGCCAATGGATTTGGAGGGTTTTTCGGAGACATCAGGGAAGCCAAAATATTAGTGTGAATAGAAAATTAGCGGGCAAACTGTTAAGAGATTTAATGAATGGTATTCCACAGGAATTGAATCTGGGGTCCCTTCCCAAATATAATTTCTCCATTTTGAGTCGTCATGGTCAGTCTCCTAGGAATCAATGGAGATGTTGCCTTTATTCAAGGAGGCTTTAAGAACATCTTTAAATGGTATTTCAGTTGATGTGAATTGTGCAGTACAATTTTTAGATACTGAAGTATTCATCAGTTCACTGATATCTGGAAATTAAGCTGGAGAAAGCTATGTTTAGAGGAGAAGGAAACTAAAGACAATGGGGTGTGGATTTTGGCACTGAGATTCACATGTGTATTTCACATTGCTGTTTGTTTCACTGTGTAATGTTTGTAAAGTCAAACAGATTTTTCCAGAGTACAATTACAAATCTTGCTCAAGATCAAGGCTTGTCTGCATCTAGGCATCATAGAGCGGTAATTTCTCCCTCTTCCTTAAAAATTAAAATTAACAACTGATCTAGCATCCATTACCTATTGTGAAAAGAATACGTACAGAATACTTTTTCACCTTAATCCTGAAAGGACCGTCTGATTGCTAGACTATTATGGCCCACAGTCTCAGACTACCCATACAATCAAATTACTTTCTTTCCATCTATCTCCTCAGTTTCCATTAATATCTTGAAAACTTTGATCAAATCATCTTTCAATTTTGAGGCCATTGTTGTGTATATATGTCAAAGTCCTGATAAATGCATGCTGTCTTCATTAGCTTCTGGGTAATTTTGCATCAGTAGTTTGTTTTATACTTTTCCTCATCACTCATCCTCCAAATTTCATTCAAAACTATCAAATATTCTGAAAATCTCCCCATGATGGGGAGGAATCTGCCTACAGACAGGAAGTGTCACAGCTGGCGGCCTGGTGCCGTAGCAACAACCTAGAGCTCAATACGCTTAAGACAGTGGAATTGATTGTAGACTTTAGGAGATCTCCCTCTCCCCTCACCCCACTTACCATCAACAACACCACAGTCACATCTGTGGATTCTTTTAAGTTCCTGGGAACCATCATCTCCAAGGCCCTTAAGTGGGGGGCTACTATCAACTCCACAGTCAAAGAGGCACAACAGAGGATGAACTTCCTGCGGCAGCTGAGGAAGCACAATCTGCCACAGGCAATGATGATCCAATTCTACATGGCCATCATAGAGTCTGTTCTCACCTTCTCCATCATGGTCTGGTTTGGCTCAGCCACCAAGTACGACACCTGGAGGCTGCATCGAATCATTCGATCAGCAGAGAAGATTATTGGCTGCAACCTTCCCTCCATTGATGAACTGTACACTGCAAGAGCCAGGAAGCGAGCGGGCAAGATCATCTCTGACCTCTCTCACCCTGGCCACAAACTCTTTAAATCACTTCCCTCTGGAAGGTGACTCCGGACTGTCAAAGCTGCCACAGCCAGACATAAAAACAGTTTTTATCCATGAGTAGTTGCTCTACTCAACAGCCAAAAATCTGTAGCCTCCCTTCGATCTGGTATTCTGTTGGTTCACATGCTTGATCAATGGTGTTTTATCATTAATGTTTTATTATTATTAATGTGTAGTGTTTTCTGAATCATTCGTAACTGTCACTGTATGTCATGTTGTTACTTGTGGGCGGAGCACCAAGGCAAATTCCTTGTATGTGAATACATGGCCAATAAACAAACTTACTTACTTACTTACTTACTTACTTACTTACTTACTTACTTACCTACTTACTTACTTACTTACTTACTTACTTACTTACTTACTTACTTACTGACTGACTGACTGACTGACTGACTGACTGACTGACTGACTGACTGACTGACTGACTGACTGACTGACTGACTGACTGACTGACTGACTTACTGACTTACTGACTTACTTACTGACTGACTGTTGTCAAGCCTGACCCTTCAGTGAAGTACTCAGGTAATGTTGCATTATTGGCATTCCTGACTTTCAGATGACAAATAAAACTCTAATATGTAATATATGTAAAATAACTCCCCATCCATATTAAAAGCAGTGTCCTGGCCAACATTAGTAAAACAAATTATCCAATCAACACCAAAATGATTAGAATCAGAATCAGAATAACATTTTATTGGCCAAGTATGTATACATACAAGGAATTTGATGATGCTTTGCTCGCACATGGTAAAAACACGATATAACGCAGACAATTAAAAATAATGATTCATGTGAGAGTTTGCTGGTTTGTTGCCTGCTTTGCACTGGTGACTATAGTTCACTTGCAATCTGGTTTGACTCAAGGCTGTGAAACAATTTTGATCCAAATGCCAGAAAATAACATCATAGTTTGCATAGTCATACAGAAAGAAGACAAGCTCTTCATCCTACCATGTCCAGGCTGGTAATCAATGATCTGTTTTCTAGCTCTACGTCCATGCTTTTCAATACATCGGCATTTTAAGTATTCGTCTAGATTCGGGAGACTGCGGAGCTGCGGCTACTCACCATCGTGGGGCTGGCCGGCCTCGGTGCGTGGGGAGCGGTGGTGACTCGCTGCTGCGACTCGACTCCTGGGGCTCGGAGGCTCCAGCAACGCAGCCGCAGGTCCGGTGGACTGGGACATCGGGAGCTCGCGGGTCCGGGGTGAGAGACCGCTTCCCGGAGCTCCCGCAATGCGACTTCTCCAGCCCGTGTCGCGGCGTTGGAACGACCCGGAGCGGGGACGTACATCGCCCGGCACGGCTTCATGGCCGTGGGACATTCCAGCGCCCGCCAGGGGCTCCAACATTGTGACTTTTAGACCGGGAGCGGGGCCGTAAATCGTCCGGCACGGCCTAAAATGGCCGTGGGACTTAGCATCGCCCGCCTGGGGCTTGGACATCGGGAGAGAAATGGAGAACAGGGGAGAGAAAAGACTTTGCCTTCCATCACAGTGGGTTCACTGTGATGGATGATTGTGTGAATTAAATTGTGTGTATGTCTGTAGGACAAATTGTCTTTGTTTGTATGGCTGTGGAAACGGAATTTCGTTTGAGCCTCACTGAGGCTCAAATGACAATAAATGGTATTGTATTGTATTGTATTGTATTGTAGGTATTATTTAAATATTGTGAGAGTACCTTCCACCATCTTCTTCCATGGCAGAGTGTTCCAACTTTCAACTACCCTCTGGCAAAAACCTTCCTCAGATTCCCTCTATTCCCTTATCTTAAATCTATGTCCTATGTTTATAAATACCTCTGCTATTTATTCCCCTTTTAATTTAGTATGTTGTATCAGATTTCACCTCAGTCTTCTTTTCTCCAAGGAAAACAAACCCAACCTATCCAGTCTATCCTCATAACTGATGTGATCCATTTCAGGCAAAATACTGGTGAATCTCGTCTGCATTTCTCCAGTGCAAACATGTTCTTCCTATTGTATGACGACAACAACAAATGCACAGAGTGCCCGAGTTGTGGCTTAACATATTTTACAGCACATGCAGCACAACCTTTTTAATGTTATATTCTACATCCTAACAACTGAAGGAATATGTGCTGTATGCCTTCTCAACCAAGTTATTAATCTGTGGTGCTATCTTCGGGGATCTACACGGTCCCTTGTGTCCTCAATTTGTGTTTTAAAAACTCATCCCTTGTATCCAGGTATTATTCTGATTCATCTATACTGCAATCCCTCTTAGGCCAATATATCATTTTTAAGATATGGTGTGTACAACTGCACACATTATTCAAGTGCGGAATAGCAAGTGGTGTGCACAGCTTGTAATAACGCCTAACCAACATTTCATTAATCTCTTTGATTATTTTGTGTACCAATCCGTGACATTTCATTGTTCATTGTGCAAGAACTTATTGGACCTCCATTGTTCATAGATTTTCACCATTTAGAAAATACTCTAGTTGACTACCCCTTTTTCAGTGTTGAAATTTATGTTCTCTATGTTCCCATTTGCTTAACATATCAATATTCCTTTTTAACTTACTGCTTCTTTCTGCACTAAAATCGAACCCTTTACACTCTTATTCCTGTAAAGGATGGGGTGAAATGAGTAGCATGTGTTTGTGGGAATGCATAGATGCATCCCATTGTTGATTATGTGCTATATATTTAAATACACTCTATGAATATCATCAGGTCATTGACAATATAGTTTTTTATTTCCAGCTTGTTTTATGGTTATCTCTTCTAGCCTTTCTAATTTTTTTATCTTCCAGAATTTTTGCAAACTAATCACAGATTCTAAAGCATCACCCTCATTTAAATGCTCCTGAGCTTGATTGGACTTCATAATTACAAACGTATTCTCTGAACTGCATGTGTATTATGGAAATTAAATTGTGTCATTAAAATAACATTTTTTGACACAGGCAGCATATTTGTTCAGCAGCTCTTCCCCCTCTGAGGAAATATCATTTATGAATACAGTTAATGGGGCTTGAGGAAGAAATAACCACCTTTCAATTTCACTGATAATTAAATTAAAACAAAATGCAGGGAGCTACAATACCGAAAAAAAAATAGTTATTGGTCTTAGGGCAGAGAAATAGCATTTTTCCTATGTTAAGGGAATTACATGTACATATAACATTCAATAGATGAGTTGAATGAGTGTGAAAATAAATTAAAGACTGCAGTGGAATGGAATTGGATAGTGCCTGGGAAAAATCCTCAGGGTTCATGAAAAACAATGAACATGAGCCTTGCTTCTGATGGGAACAGCATGCCCACTTTGCTTTGCCTGCTACTTTAGTGAACCATCAATAACTTACGGCTCCAAAATTTTGAATGGAAATAGAATGTTGGAAGATATTCCAGAATATATTAAAATTTTCCACTGCTGCACGGGAGGCCTTGGTGGAAGAGGAGGTGAAGCTATGCAGTATGTGGGAGGTCAAGGACATTGCTGGTGCCTCTGGGGCTGCTACAAATGTGAGAAGTGCATCCTGGTACAGATACTGAAGGACCGTGTTGGGGAACTGGAGAAGCAAGTGGATGACCTCAGGTTCGTCCAAGAAACGGTTCATTCAGGTTCATTCCGTATCCGACCTCTCTGTCCTGGGCCTCCTCCACGGCCAGAGTGAGCAACACCGGAAATTGAAGGAACAGCACCTCAGGATGGGGAGTCTGCATCCTGGTGGCATGAACTTTGAATTCTCATAATTCTGTTAGCCCTTGCTGTCTCCTCCCCTTCTGTCTCCTCCTACCTCTCCCTCAGCCCTCGGGCTCCTCTTCCTCCTTTTTCCTTTCTTCTCCCTGCCTCCCCCCACCCCCCATCAGTCTGAAGAAGGGTTTTGGCCCGAAACATTGCCTATTTCCTCCACTCTATAATGCTGCTGCACCCACTGAGTTTCTCCAGCATTTTTGTGTACCTCTAAGGTGGTTATCTCCGGTTTGCTTCCAGTTTCTCGTGCTGGCGAGAGCAGGAACAAGGAGATACGGGACCTGAATGTGTGGCTGAGGAACTGGTGCAGGGGGCAGGGATTTAAATTCTTAGATCACTGGGATCTGTTTTGGAGTAAGGGGGAACTGTACAAAAGGGACGGATTGCATCTGAACAGGTGGGGGACCAGCATTCTGGCAGGCAGGTTTGCCACTGCTACACGGGTGGTTTTAAAGTGAATAAGGGGGGTGGGGTGTCAAATGGGATAGTCGAGGATGGAGTTAAAGGGAAAGAGAGTAAAGGGATAGTTAATGACCTCAGAATTAACGGGAAAGGAAGCTCACATAGGAGAGTATGGCAAAGTGTAATAGGGATCAATGTGAAAGGTGAGATGCATAAAGAATTAAAAGTATTGTATATGAATGCGCGAAGTATAAGAAGTAAAGTAGATGGGCTTGAGGCTCATTTAGAGGTTGGTAGATATGACATTGTGCGGATTACTGAGACATGGCTGCAGGAGGATCGGGCATGGGAACCTAATATTCAGGGTTTTACATCCTATAGAAAGGACAGGCAGGTGGGCAGAGGAGGGGGGGTAGCTCTGCTGGTGAGAGATGGAATTCAGTCCTTTGTGAGGGAAGACATAGGGACTGACGAGGTAGAGTCACTGTGGATTGAGTTGAGGAATTGTAAAGGCAAGATGACACTAACTGGTGTTATCTACAGACTCCCAAATAGTAGCCCGGATGTAGGGTGTAAGTTGCAGTAGGAGTTAAAACTGGCATGTAACAAAGGTAATGCTACTATGGTGATGGGCGATTTCAATATGCAGGTAGACTGGGAAAATCAGGTTTGTTTCAGGACCCCAAGAAAGAGAGTTTGTAGAATGCCTCTGAGATAGATTCTTAGCGCAGCTTGTAATGGAGCCGACCAGAGAAAAGGCAATTCTGGATTTAGTGTTGTCCAATGAACCAGATATGATAAGAGAACTCGAGGTAAAGGAACCGCTTGGAGTTAGTTACATTTCGTTCTTGGGGCTAATGATATCAAGGAATATGGGGAAAAAACCCAGAAAGAGGTACTGATTTTAGATGAATAGCCATGATCATATTGAATGGCAGTGCTGGCTCGAAGGGCCGATGGCCTATTCCTGCACCTATTTTCTATGTTTCTATGCGTGAGTATATGGCAGTAAAACTCGATCACTTGATTTTGAGGCATTCATGCATGGTAGAGGTATAATGTAGTCATAGAGTGATACAGTGTGAAAACAGGCCCTTCGGCGCAACTTGCCCACAACTGCCAACATGTCCCAGCTACGCTACCAGCTTTTGGTCCTACCTCCAAACCTATCCTATCCATGTATCAGTCTAACTTTTTCTTAAATGTCGGGATGGTCCCTGCCTCAACTACCTCCTCTGGGAGCTTGTTCCATACACCCACCACCCTTTGTGTGGAAAAAGTTACCCCTTAAAAAGTTACCTCTTAAAAATAATTCATACAAAAATCATTGAAATCATACTTCTACAATGCACTAAAGCATGATTTTAATCCATCAAATTTCAACAAGTCCCTACCCTGGGAGGTGGGACACCTCACTTCCACACCCTTTCCCCACTCAGTTGCTCCACTCCTTCACCGGGTACCCCCAAAGCCAGTGATCAGTGATGGCTCAGCCTCCCCACTTTCAAAAATGCTCCGCGGTCCCTGGTTCAGATGGAGAACACTGCCTGATGTGAGCGGGGAACTGAGGCCAGTTGTCCATGATGTCTGGATCCCAATGCTCAGCGCTTCATGTTTCGGAGTTGGCTAATGTTATTGATTTGTAATTAGCCTGATTTGTAATTAGTTGACAAAACCTTAATTTATTAATCTGGAATATCCAGGGGTACAGGATAAGTGTAATATTAAAATTACATGCAAGGTGTCAGGCTGTCTGTCACAGCATACAGCCCCGATAACCCATTATTTCCTTCAGTTAAATATTGGGAAGGTAGCACTATTGTCATTTTCCACTCAACTATTATGTTTGTTTACCTCACTGACTATTTTTAAACCCCTCCCCCCCTAAATTCCTTTGACAGGTTGAATAAAAATGTCCCCAATCTCGTTGATTTATTAATTGAACACATAGATGAACATCCTCAAGGTGTGTAATCAGATGGAAACTGATTCAGATGCGATATTTAAGAGCTTGTTCAAAGAAGGGGAATATTTTAAAGGAGTGACAGAGATACTTGCAGGGGAATGTGTGAGGAGATTATTATTTGTCTTTAGTTTTAGCTTGAACCAGGACATCTGAAGATTCAAAGTTTACTATAGTAATTGTACTGATACTGACCCCAACCAACCGCGTGATGAATATCATCTAGTACACTTCAATGTAAAAGTAATTGGGAATGGGGAGCATTGGAACAAAAATTTGCCCTTGGTACATATTAACTGTAATATAATAATGTATGCATGTTGGTAGGTGCAATCAAAACAAAAATCTTTTTATAAACTCAGCACCCGCTGAGTTTCTCCAGCATTTTTGTGTACCTTTGATTTTCCAGCATCTGCAGTTCCTTCTTGAACACTTTGTCTACTCCACTGCGATATCTCCTCAAGGTATGCCTACTTTGAAGATGTTCTCCTCCTCTCTCCGGAGACAGTTCCACAACCTAGCTCTTGCTGTCTCCTCCCCTTCCTTAGCCCTCGAGCTGTCTCCTCCCATCCCCCAGCCCTCGGGCTCCTCCTCCTCCTTTTTCCTTCCTTCTCCCCGCCACCCCCTATCAGTCTGAAGAAGGGTTTCGGCCCGAAACGTTACCTATTTCCTTCGCTCCATAGATGCTGCTGCACCCACTGAGTTTCTCCAGCATTTTTGTGTACCTTCGATTTTCCAGCATCTGCAGTTCCTTCTTGAACATCTTTTTATCATTGTTGTGTTATGAATACCACAGAAAATATTATGTACTCTCAAAATCACATTTAATAGAATAACATTGCTTAAATATATAGTTATTGAAATTTGCATTTCGGAAAAGTCCCAGCTGAAAGGAAGACAGCAAAATACTGACAATATTGGGGGTGAAAATGACTTCAGGACAGTTTGTTAGGAAAATGAAAGAAATGGTAACAGAATACTTATACAGCTGAGTGAGTATAATTTTATGGATGATAAATTGTGTTCAACCAATTGATGACTTCGTTGACAAAGTAACCAGCATGTTAAATTACAAGGAAGCCAATGGATGTAGCAAATTTTGTTATAGATAATTTGGTCTGTGAAGTGCCCCATAAAATATTACTGCATTAGATAAGCACCTGTGGACGAACATAGTAGGTTAAGTCCAGGGGGTCAGATATGGGGCGTTATGTGAGGGCCAGATATATTGTCAGTGCAGAGGAGCTAGGAGCAAGGTCAAGTGTGTATCCAGAGTCAAGGTCTGGAATAGTACTAGGTGTGCAGTCAAAGCTGGAACCAGGGGAGAATTCAGCACTGGGAACCTAAGCAGGTAAGCAGCTATGACCAGTAGAATAGGGGGGCAGGTGTAAGGCTGGACTCAGGGTCAGGAATGAGAGAAGGTATGCAACTGGAGTCAGGGTCATGAGTCGGTCCCGGTGTGCAGTGAGATCCAGGTTGGTCAACATGGGCCGTGTTTGATTATAATCTGATTTCCATACATGAATATACGAGGATCAGTCATGTGCTGCACGTGTTGATTAGAGCCTGGGCTCTACTGTGGAATGTAATTAGAAATGTAATTTAGTCTAACCTTATTCATAGCTAATCCAATTTAAAGCATATATATTGCATTCAAGTGTTAGTTAAAAGACTAGCTACAGTAAGCACCATATTGCACAATTTCAAGCTGAAAAATGCAAAAGCCCCGTACCAATGGGAGGGGGGGACACCTCCTACCCCCCCCCCCCCCCCCCTCCCTCTCCCACGGGCTTGGTCTCTCACAATTTCTCACTCCCAACTCTCACCCAATGTTGGCAGCCCAGTCACAAACTCCATACAGACAGTACCATAGTCAGGATTGAACCGCGTCTCTGGCACTGTGAAGCAGCAACTCTATCGCTGCATCACTGTGCTGAATTGAATGTGCGTAATTGATTGGGCAGCTAAAAATATTTGGGGCTCAGAAACCATCATGAGGGACTCCTGCAGAAATATCCTGTCACTGAGATTATTGATCTCTAACTTTCATTATTCTCCCCACATTGCAATCAATTTCCATCATATTATTAACAATCACTTACACCAGGGCCAATTTTCAGTGGCCCATTACCTATGAATCTGCACATCATTTTGACATGGGAATATGGAGCACCCTGAGGAAACCAACTTGTTCACAGGAAGAACATAGCCGTGGCACAGTGGCGCAGCGGTAGAGTTACTGCCTGAAAGCGCTGGAGACCCGTGTTTGATCCTGACTATGGGTGCTGTCTGTACAGTTTGTACGTTCTCCCTGTGACTGCATGGATTTTATCTGTGTGTTCCAGTTTCCTCCCACATCCAAAAGACGTGCAGGTACGTTGGTTAATTGGCTTTTCTAAATTTTGTAGGATGCAAAACTGTAATAACATAGAACTAGAGATCACTGGTCAATGTGCTCGACAGGCCGAAGGGCCTGTTTCCATGCTACATATCTAAACTAAACTCTAAACTCGCAAACTCCACAGATAGCACTGAGTATCAGAATTGAACACAGGTGGTTGAAGCTGCACCACTGGACTCACGTGATGCTGAGAACAGAGATACATATACACGTTGAACTGCATTGTACCAGTTGCAAGCCTGTGTGATATGTCAAAGAAATTAAAGGATTACAACAAATTTATGTTAAAAATGTCACAAAAACACAAGAGAGAGAGAGAGAGACAGACAGACAGACAGACAGACAGACAGACAGACAGACAGACAGACAGACAGACAGACAGACAGACAGACAGACAGACAGACATACAGACAGACAGACAGGCAGACAGAGCAGCCAGTCTTCTGCCCAGTAGCTACCCCCTCCTTCTCAATGCTCCTGCCCTCCCCACAACTTTACCCCTGGCGGCCCAGCCAAGTTTATTACTTTGTGCAGCCTATGCCTTGCTAACCCAGGCCAGACTCCCCACATGCTGTGGAAAGGAACTCTCTTTCCCCCCCCCCCCCCAGCGGCACTGTCCTTTTCCAGCCGCTTCCCGCTTCACACAGTTCCAGGGTCGAAGGCATGGCAGGTTCCGTGTAGTAGTCGCTACAGAGTGACATTGCTCGGCTTAACCTTCAAGACACAAGACATTTTCGGGCCTTATTTTAATGTAAAAAATAGTGTCTTGGACGCCGGGAAATACAGGTACCTTATTTCTATTTGTCAGCAAACTGTGAATTTCTGTGTTTAGATATGTATGCAGTAAAGTCTCAAGATTTCTGACATTTATCCAAGCAAACACTGGCATTTCACTACAGAAATGCTGACAGCACCCAGCAAAATCCAAATCAATATTCAATTGCAGGATGCCATTACTTTTAACAAATCATAATAATATTCAGATTTATACTCTAAATAATGGAGGTTACTTTCAGAACAAACTGGATTTATTCGCTGTATAATAAACTCACATTTCCTAGACTGTCAATACCACAATGAGGCTAAACAAGTCAAACTAACATTACAAATAGCTTCCAAGTATATGAAGGCACATAATGTTTGCTGGGTAAGAATATAGGGAAATGAGTTATGTAAAATATCTGCAAATAAGCCAATTTCACATTTTTCCCTTGTCATGTAATTTGTTTATTTTTTCACCAAAAACTAATGATGCATTATTTGGTAAGGAATCCCAAGTGAAACATTATCCTCACACTGTGTGGGAAGGAACTGCAGATGCTGGTTTAAACCGAAGATAGACACAAAATGCTGGAGTAACTCAGCGGGGACAGGCAGCCTATCTGGAGAGAAGGAACGGGTGACTTTTGAGATCAAGACCCTTCAGAGACTCTACAGTCTGAAGAAGGGTCTCGACCCGAAGCTAAGGAACTCTCCGATTAGCCTCTACCCCATTGCGGACATTGGACGTCCATGGAACTGTTGCACTACAATGCTGAGAACTATATTCTGCACTCTATCTTTCCCTTTGCTCTACCTATTGTACTTGAGTTTGATTTGATTGTATTTATGTACAGTATTATCTGATGGCGGCACTGGCTTAACAGCTGCGGCCCACCTGCAGTCCGTCTGTTTTTTTTCTTTCGTTTTGTTCATTGTCATGTTTTTAGTTAATTTTGTTTTATTAAGTTGTGCATGTGTGTGGGTGGGGTGGGAGAAACATGCCTTGGTCTCTTCCTTCGGGGGATGCGACTTTTTCTTCGGTCGTATTCCCCGTCTCCGTCTACGCCGAGGCCTAATGGCGGAGCTGGCGGCATCGGAGCTGTAGCAGCAACAGCAGCAGCAGCGGAGACCCGGCTCGGCACCGAAGCTGTAGCGGCGGCAGCAGCAGCAGCGGAGACCCGGCTCGGCCCTGGAGCTGTGGCGGCTGCAGCAGCAGCAGCGGAGACCCGGCTCGGCCCTGGAGCTGTGGCGGCGGCTGCAGCAGCAGCGGAGACCCGGCTCGGCCCTGGAGCGGTGGCGGCGGCAGCAGCAGCAGCGGAGACCCGGCTCGGCCCTGGACCTGTAGCGGCGGCAGCAGCAGCAGCGGAGACCCGGCGCGGCACCGAAGCTGTAGCGGCGGCAGCAGCAGCAGCGGAGACCCGGCTCGGCCCCGAAGCTGTGGCGGCGGCAGCAGCAGCAGCGGCGGAGACCACACACGGCCCTGGAGTTGTGGCGGAGGCAGCAACCACCCGCGGAGTTTGAACCGTCGCCTCGGCGCAGAGGGAGAACAAAGAGGGAAGAGACAGAGACTTTAAGATTTTGCCTTCCACCACAGTGAGGAGGTGTTTGGTGAACTCACTGTGGTGGATGTTAAATTTGTGTTGATTGTGTGTTTTTGCCATTTTTTTAATTATATGTATGACTGCAGGGAAACAAAATTTTGTTCAGACCGAAAGGTCTGAATGACAATAAAACGAATCTAATCTAATCTAATCTAATCTAATCTGATCCAATTGGATAGAATACAAAAACAAATCTTTTCACTGTACCTCAGTTCACATGACAATAATAATCCTAAACCTAAATATCTTGTATCTAACAATCCCGTTGTAGAAATCTTTGTGAATGTCATCATGTCATCAGTGCCTTCAAATGCATGTGAAGGCCGAATACACATCTCCAATTCAGATTCAATCTCACAATCAGTCCTTGCCCAACAGAGTTTGACATTTGGTATAGTCTGCCAATTGTTGATAAATCAGCCATTTTAACAGACCATGCATTACATATGAGGGAAAACCTTCAAAATCTTGACTACATCTTGTTCCTCAACACGGAGAGTTGATTGAACTGCTTGTCACGGGTATCCATCCACATAATGGAATAATCTACAGCTGTGTCAAACTGCAACACTAATGAATTGTCATCAATCAATACTATGACCTTAAAGTTTTGATGTCTTACCCTGTGGTTGCTCGTAGTATAGCTGTTAAACAAAAAAGATTCTGTGTCAGAAACAGTTGTAATTAGGAGAGGTTGGACAAACTTGCGTTATTTTTCTGGAACGCCAATGGTTGAAGGGACCAGATATATTCTATACTCTGTAAATTTCCCTTTCCTCTACCTATTATACTTGAGTTTTCTTGATTATATTTATGTATAGTATTATTTGGTTTGATTAAAGAGCATACAAAACAAAGCTTTTCACCCTCCCTCAGAACAATAAAAAACTAAACCTACAAATATATAAAATTATGCAAGCCCCAAATAGTGTGGACAGTCAGATCCCTTTTCCAAGGGTGCAAATGTCAAAGATGAGAGGGCACAGTTTTAAGGTGAGAGTGGCATATTTTAAGAATTGTGTGGTTCATGTTTTTAAATAGGGAATGGTGGGTACCTAGAATGGTAGGGATGGTGGTGGAAGCACATATTAAAGTCACATTTAAAAGGCTATTACAGTAAGGCATGAGGGTATGCAGGGAATGGGGGAATATGAATCATGTCCAGTCAGAGGAGATTAGTTTATCTTGGCAGGTTCGGCACGGACATTTTGGGCTGAAGGGCCTGTTGCTGTGTTGTCCTGTTCTATGTTCTCTGTTCATTGCAAAATAAAACAACATATACTCATATGGAACTGGGTTTAGTATTCAATGCTAAAATATTTCATTTCATTTTCCACAGATGCTCACGGTGAAATAATAAGTATTACTTCAAATACTGTCAATATCTTCAAAAAGTAAGTGTTTAAGAGCTTTTTGGAAAAACATTGCCTGCACACATTTACATTCATCAAAGACTGCAGCCAGCGATATCTGTCACTACGGTCACACAGATGACCCATCAAAGAACATTCAGCTTCTACAGCTATGCCCTTTATCTGACAGCAAAGATAAATCACCGTGATTCTGCAGAGAAGCATACACAGAAATTCTCTAATTATCAATCTGTTCTATTTGACTAATGGAATGTAGAAAGCTACATTATTTTCTTCTGCTGCCACCTAAAAATGGACAGTTCTGCCTATGATTGCAAGTATGCTTCTACCTTGCATTCAGGGTCTATTCATCCTCAGCCTTCCCTTCCAGAGATTTCGCCCCCCCTCTGATAAGATAAGCAGATCTGTCAAAGTAAACAGTTCAACTGCTTTCTTTTCTTTTTATAACTTCCATCTTATCCACCAAACACAGTGTGCTGAAAAGGCACACATTCAGCAGGACCACCAATGTATACAGTTCCTCACATAACCTGACTTTAAAATGATCACATAACCCGTTTAATTCTGGTGACAATTTAATTGAGGATCTTAAGGCAATGCTGTCACCACATGAACGTATAGCATGTTTTCAATTTCCTTCATCCAGCTTCAGCATTCCTCTTGATAACTGTAATAATGATGTTTCGCAGAGTAAAGCTTTTTGCTACATTAACAATGTGCTTTGAATCTTAATGTTGAATGTGTTTTTCCTCTTCCCTGTTAATGTTTCCATTGAAGGCCATGAACCTTTGGCAACTTTAAAATCAATGGCAAACCCCAGGGCGCTGCAGTTTTGATGGTCCAGTTCAGGAGCAATGATTTTCTTGGACTTTGTGCTCATGTATTTTATGCAATATAGTATATAGTTCGGTAACACTTAAAAAAAATGACATCAAGCAACAAGAAACTACAGGAAATAGACTAGAGTGAATGAATGCAATATTCCAGCCACTAGTAGCTTTTTGCAGAATTTTCCTCATGGACAGTTCAAGGGTGAGGAGAAGGGGGAAAGCCAGAAAAAGATGCCCCGACCTCCAACTTCAAATAGTGAGGTGCATCAACTTGGCAAGATGGCGCCTGCCTGCGGCGACTTTTGCGGAGCTCCGGAAAAGAAAAGGCTCAACTACAATTTCCAACAACTTACCTGGATCAGAAAAACGGCAGAAATCGGTGCCGTTTCGGACAAGCTGCTTGAGCACCTCAAGGCTTTCGCAATTTCGCGATCTCCCGCAGCTGCGGGAACCCCGGACTTTAAATTTTCCCACGCTGGCTGTGGAACTCCCGACCCGACTGGATCACAGGTACTGTACCTTGAAACCCCGGGATGACCCCCAGAGCCGACGGGCTGGATCTTCCAGGAACAACGGAGCTGCAGCTGCCGACTTTGAGGGAACCCCTGTTCGTTACGGAGCTGGAGCTGCCGTCTGTGAGGGAATCCCCGTTCCAGCGCAGGTCCGCAGAAACAGCAGGTACAGCAAGTACAGTACCTGGAAACAAAGGGGAAGCCTCCATTGTGTCCGGAAACGTGGCCGTCGGGCAGGACTTCTGGTCAGAATGAAGCACAGGGGCCTTCGGCCCCCTCTCCCTACTATCCTACTGGCTAATGTACAGTCCCTTGAAAACAAAGTGGAGGACTTAAGGGCAAGACTGCTTTATCAAAGGAAGCTGAATGAATGCTCTGTGTTCTGTTTCACAGAGACATGGCTCACCCCCAGCTTCCCAGACTCAGCGGTCCAGCCTGAAGGGTTCTCCATCCACCGTATGGACCGTACCCTGGCATCTGGGAAATGGAGAAGAGGGGGCGTCTGCCTCATGGTCAACTCTGCGTGGTGTTCAGACGTGGCAGTCCTGTCCAACTCCTGCTCTCCACACCTCGAACATCTGGTGGTGAATTGCCGTCCCTTCTACCTCCCGAGAGAATTCACCTCCGTTATCCTGACCGTGGTCTACATCCCACCCCAGGCAGACGTCCGTCTGGCACTGGAGGAGCTGCACGCCATGGTTAACAAACACCACTTACCCCGAGGCATTTACCACCATTGCTGGGGATTTCAATAAGGCGAACCTCAAGAAATCATTCCCCAACTTCCACCAACATGTCTCCTGCTGCACCAGAGGACCTAACACACTCGACCACTGCTACACCACCATTAAGAATTCCTATCGTTCTATCCCTCGCCCTCACTTCAGTAAGTCCGACCATACCGCGGTGCTGCTTCTTCCTGCCAGATACGACCTTGGTAAGGCCATCAAAAAGGCCAAAAGGGACTTCTGACCAAACTGGAGGACGAGACAGATGTTCGGCAGCTGTGGCAGGGCCTGAATGCAATCACCTCCAACAAAGCGAAACCAGGAGGCAGCTCGAATGTCGGTGTAACATCACTCCCTGACGAGCTCAATGCGTTTTACGCACGCTTTGACAGGGAGAATATTGATGTGCCTTCCCGATCCCCCATTCGCTGTGATGGCATTTCAGTCTCAGTCACAGAGGCCAATGTCAGGAAATCCTTCAGAGGGGTGAACCCCCGAAAAGCACCTGATCCTGATGGTATACCCGGTCGTGTTCTACAAACCTGTGCGGACCAACTGGCGGGAGTTTTTACGGACATTTTCAACCTCTCATTTCTGAGGTCTGAGGTCCCCACCTGCTTTAAAAGGGCATCAATCATACCGGTGCCCAAGAAGAGTAAGGTGACGTGCCTCAATGACTATCGACCAGTGGCACTAACGCCGGTAGTGATGAAGTGCTTTGAGAGTTTGATCATGGAGCAAATCAACTCCTACCTCGACAAAAACCTGGACCCACTGCAGTTCGCATACCGCCACAACAGATCAACGGTGGATGCGATCTCGCTGGCCCTCCACTCCGCACTGGACCACTTGGACAACAAAAACTCATATGTCAGGCTGTTATTCATTGATTACAGCTCGGCATTTAACACAATCATCCCCTCCAAACTGGTTACCAAACTCGCAGAACTGGGTCTCTGAGCATCCCTCTGCAACTGGTTCATCGACTTCCTCATCCACAGACCACAGTCTGTTCGTATTGTTGGAAATGTGTCAGCCTCGATAACAATCAGCACGGGAGCACCTCAAGGCTGCGTGCTCAGCCCTCTGCTGTACTCACTCTATACCCATGACTGCATAGCGAACCACAGTGCGAACTCCATCATCAAGTTCGCTGACGACACCACTATTGTGAGGCGTATCACTGATGGGGATGAGTCAGAATATAGAAGAGAGATCGAGGAACTGTCCATATGGTGCCAGCGCAATAACCTGGCCCTCAACACCAGCAAAACCAAGGAACTGATTGTGGACTTTGGAAGGAGTAGGAGGGGGACCCACAGCCCCATTTATATCAACGGGTCGATGGTTGAAAGGGTCAAGAACTTCAAATTCCTGGGCGTGCACATCTCTGAAGATCTTTCCTGGTCCGAGAACACTAATGCAATTATCAAAAAAGCTCATCAGCGCCTCTACATCCTGAGAAGATTACGGAGGTCTGAGGTCCCGACCTGCTTTAAAAGGGCATCAATTATACCGGTGCCAAGAAGAGTAAGGTGACGTGCCTCAATGACTATCGACCAGTGGCACTAACGCCGGTGGTGATGAAGTGCTTTGAGAGGTTGATTATGGAGCAAATCAACTCCTACCTCAACAAAAACCTGGACCCACTGCAGTTCGCATACCACCACAACAGATCAACGGTGGATGCGATCTCGCTGGCCCTCCACTCCGCACAGGACCACTTGGACAACAAAAACTCATATGTCAGGCTGTTATTCATTGATTACAGCTCGGCATTTAACACAATCATCCCCTCCAAACTGGTTACCAAACTCGCAGAACTGGGTCTCTGCGCATCCCTCTGCAACTGGATCCTCGACTTCCTCGTCCACAGACCACAGTCTGTTCGTATTGGTGGAAATGTGTCAGCCTCGATAACAATCAGCATGGGAGCACCTCAAGGCTGCGTGCTCAGCCCCCTGCTGTACTCACTCTATACCCATGTCTGCGTAGCGAACCACAGTGCGAACTCCATCATCAAGTTCGCTGATGACACCACCATCGTGGGGCGTATCACTGATGGGGATGAGTCAGAGTATAGAAGAGAGAGCGAGCAACTGTCCATATCGTGCCAGCGCAATAACCTGGCCCTCAACACCAGCAAAACCAAGGAACTGATTGTGGACTTTGGAAGGAGTAGGAGGGGGACCCACAGCCCCATTTATATCAACGGGTCGATGGTTGAAAGGGTCAAGAGCTTCAAATTGCTGGGCGTGCACATCTCTGAAGATCTTTCCTGGTCCGAGAACACTAATGCAATCATCAAAAAAGCACATCAGCGCCTCTACTTCCTGAGAAGATTACGGAGAGTCGGATTGTCAAGGAAGACTCTCTCTAACTTCTACAGGTGCACAGTCGAGAGCATGCTGACCGGTTGCATCGTGGCTTGGTTCGGCAATTTGAGCGCCCTGGAGAGGAAAAGACTACAAAAAGTAGTAAACACTGCCCAGTCCATCATCGGCTCTGACCTTCCTTCCATCGAGAGGATTTATCGCAGTCGCTGCCTCAAAAAGGCTGGCAGTATCATCAAAGACCCACACCATCCTGGCCACACACTCATCTCCCTGCTACCTTCAGGTAGAAGGTACAGGAGCCTGAAGACTGCAACAACCAGGTTCAGTAATAGCTACTTCCCCACAGCAATCAGGCTATTAAACCTGGCTCGGACAAAACTCTGATTATTAATGACCACTTTCTGTTATTTGCACTTTACCAGTTTATTTATTCATGAGTGTATATATTTATATCATGGTATATGGACACATTTATCGGTTTTGTAGTAAATGCCTACTATTTTCTGTGTGCTTAAGCAAAGCAAGAATTTCATTGTCCTATACAGGGACACATGACAATAGACTCACTTGAACTTGAACTTGAACATTCAGTTAGAGATTGAAACGGCAACTTTTCAGTAAGTCATGCATACATGACTGCTGATAGATTAACTCAAAGTACAAAATGTTACAAGAGGACCAGATAGAGCTCAGTACAGAGTTCAATAACTAGGTGGTATAGAATAAGGTAACAGTTATAAGGTTGAGAGGATTTTTGAAAAACTTCCACCTCTTCCCAAAAGTAAGCGAGAACCATTGTCAAATGAGTAGAGACATATCCTCACCACATTTTAGATGTATCAAAAATAATCTGATATTCTCTTTTCCCTGCCATGTTGCAGATTATTCCATTTCTGTGACTGAACACATTACCTTGCATGATCATCTTTGACGTTTCCATCATTTTTAACTTTTTCCACCACCAGTCACATCTCATCCCACCCCTTTCCACATTCTGCAAAGACCTCTCCCTCCGCAACTCCTTAGTTCACTTATCCTTTCCCATTCAAACCACCCACTCCCCAGGTACTTGCCCCAGCAACCGCAGAAGCTTCAACACCTGTCCCAATACCTCCTCCCCCACATCCATCCTGGGTCCCCAGCAGCCCTTCTATGTGAGGCAAAGGTTCACATGCACCTCCACCAATCTCATCTATTGCATTTGGTGCTCCTGATGTGGTCTCCTTTATATCAACGAGACAAAACATAGACTCAGCGACCGCTTCACCAAACATTTGATTAGCCTACTGGAACTCCCGGTTGCTAAAGGGGCTGACCCACTGCGGTGACCTAATCCGCGAGTTGAGAAGAGTTTGACCTCGACTCATACTCGCAGCAAGGTCGACACGAGGTCCTAGGAGGTCTTTGTAACTCTCCTTCATGCTCGAGAGTAGTCCCCGCGTACTCGAGGCCTCAGCTAGGTCACGGCGTATTTTTCAACATGCTGAAAAATGCCCGCGAGTAAAAAAAGGTCGCCATGGAAAAAAATCAATATTTTTTTTACTCATAGGTTTAGTCGAGGTAGGTCGAGGTAGGTCGGCATTTTATTCGTAGGTAATCGAGAGTAGTCGAAGGTAATCGAAGGTAGTCGTAGATAGTCTTCAACATACTCGAAGGGAGATCGAACGAGATCAAAGGAGGTCGTCTTCACTCTCTACTATTCGGTGTTCAATTTTTCCAAAGCTAGTCAAAGCAAGTCTTCAACATAGTTGAAGGAGGTCGAAGGAGGTCTTCCACATAGTCAAGTCAAGTCAAGTCAAGTCAAGTTTATTCGTCATATACACATACGAGATGTGCAGTGAAATGAAAGTGGCAATGCTCGCGCACTTTGTGCAAAAAGACAAACAAACAAACAACCAAACAAACTATAAACACAATCATAAACACACACATATTCTTTTACATATTAAATATTGGAAGGAAAAACGTTCAGTAAAGTTAGTCCCTGGTGAGATAGGAGTTTACAGTCTGAATGGCCTCTGGGAAGAAACTCCTTCTCAACCTCTCCGTTCTCACAGCATGGCAACGGAGGCGTTTGCCTGACCGTAGCAGTGGAACAGTCCGTTGCTTGGGTGGAAGGGGTCTCCCATGATTTTATTGGCTCTGGAGTTGCACCTCCTGATGTATAGTTCCTGCAGGGGGGCGAGTGAAGTTCCCATAGTGCGTTCGGCCGAACGCACTACTCTCTGCAGAGCCTTCTTGTCCTGGGCAGAGCAATTCCCAAACCAGATGGTAATATTTCCGGACAAGATGCTTTCCACAGCCGCTGAGTAGAAGCACTGGAGGATCCTCGGAAACACTCTGAATTTCCTCAATTGCCTGAGGTTGTAAAGGCGCTGCCTTGCCTTACTCACGAGTGCTGCGGCGTGTGATGTCCATGTCATATCCTCAGAGATGTGGACTCCCAGATATTTAAAACAGCTCACCCTATCCACAGTATCCCCATTTATCCTCAATGGTGTGTACCTCCACGGATGTGCCCTCCTAAAGTCCACGATCAGCTCCTTTTTTGATGTTCAAGAGGAGGCTGTTGTCCTGGCACCAGAGTGCTAGATCAGCCACCTTCTCCCGGTAGGCCTTCTCATAGTTGTCTGAGATCAGGATCACCACCACCGTGTCATCAGCAAACTTAATTATTGAGTTGGAGCTGAACCTAGCCACACAGTCATGTGTGTACAGGGAGTACAATAGGGGGCTGAGGATGCAACCCTGGGGCGATCCTGTGCTCAGGGTGAGGGACTTCGATGTATTCCCTCCCATCTTGACTACCTGGGGCTGGCGGTGAGAAAGTCCAGGGCCCAGGCACACAGGGGGTGTTGAGCCCTAATTCCAGTAGCTTCCCGGCCAGTCTGGTGGGGACTATCGTGTTGAAGGCTGAACTGAAGTCTATGAACAGCATCCTCACGTAGCCCCACTTCTAGCTGTCAAGATGAGAGAGTGTGCAAAACCTGGGAGACCGCATTGTCCGTGGATCTGTTCGGACGGTATGCAAACTGCAATGGGTCCATGTTGCGAGGGAGGAAGGCGCAGATGTGTTTCTTCACCAGCCTCTCAAAGCATTTCATGACTACCGAGGTGAGGGCCACCGGATGGCAGTCATTCAGACAGGCTGGGGAGGCATTTTTTGGTACCGGTACAATGATGGATTTTTTGAAGCAGGCAGGGACCACGGACTTGTCCAGGGAGAGGTTGAATATTGTAGTGAGCACCGGAGCTAGCTGCGTAGCACAGGACTTGAGTACTCGCCCCGAGATGCCATCGGGGCCTGCAGCTTTCCTCGTGTTCACCCGTGTCAGAGCCCTCCTCACGTCATGCTCGGACAGCGAGAATGTGTGCACATTCCTCCCTTCAGCTTCGATAGCCAGCCCGCTGGCGGTATTGTCGATAGTCGGCAGACCTGGGGTGGTGTTGCCCATCTCGAAACGAGCGTAAAAGGAGTTCAGGTCATCAGCTAGGGAGGTGCCGGCACTTGCGGATGAGGGTGGGCTGCTCCAGTAGTTGTTTACAGTCCGTAGCCCCTGCCACAGGCTTCTGGTGTCCTGCTGCACCATCTGTGACTCCATCTTGTCCCTGTACCTCCTTTTTGTGTCCTTCACCGCCCTTCGCAGTCGGTAGGACTCTACCTTGTAGACGTCCATGTTTCCTGATGCCAGGCCCGAGTTGTAGGCAGCGGTGCGAGCATTCAAGGCAACACGAACGGACCAGTATACCCAGGGTTTATGATTCGGAAAGGTGATTACCCTTACCGTGGGGACAATGTTGTCGGTTATTGTTGTGATGAAGTCCGTGACTGCTTCCGCGAACTCACTGATGTCACTGGAACTTGCTTGGAACATATTCCAGTTGACATCGCTCAGTGCATCTTGCAGCATGGCCTCTGACTGGTCAGACCAGCGCTTTACGTCCCTCATCTCTACCGCTTCCCGAACTATCCTCTGTTTATACTCCGGCAGCAAGAAAATGGCAGCGTGGTCAGATTTTCCTAGGGGAGGGAGTGAAACGGCCTTGTAGCCTTTCCTGAACGGCGTGTAGCAGTGGTCCAAAGTTCTCTCCCCCCTGGTGGCACACGTGATGTGTTGGTAGAAGTTCGGCATGACCTTCTTGAGATTTGATTTATTAAAATCTCCAGCCACCACCATAGCCGCATCCGGGTACTTGTTTTGAAGTCGACATAGCACATCATGTAGGGCCGATAGTGCCACGTCGGTGTCCGTCTGCGGTGGAATTTAGACGGCTGTGATGATCACTGAGCCGAACTCCCGGGGAAGGTAGAATGTGCGGCATGAGATCGTCAGGTGCCAAGCTCCCATTGTTGCTGCAGCAGGTCTTCAACATGACACGTCGAAGGAGGTCTTCAACATGACACTTTTTCAAACTCTCCTAAACTCTTCTAAACTCGCCAATTAGGGGCAGTGGGACAGCCCCTTAACCATTTTATCTCCCCTTCCCATACTGACCTTTCTGTTCTGGGCCTCCTCCGTTGCCAGAATGAGACCACATGCAAACTAGAGGAACAGCACTTCATATTCTACTTTGGTAGCTTACAACCCACCAGGATGAACATCCAGTACTCCAGTTTTAGATAATTTTACTCCCCCTCTCTTCTCCATCCCCCACCTGAATGTGCTTCAATTTATCCTAATCTTACCCCTCCTTTGCCCTACCCACCAATAACCCTTCCTCTGTTTCCATAATTTGTGCTTCTCTCCTAATATCACATTATTATATTGCATTATTTTCATCTCTGGCCTTTGTTCATCCCTCTGCCCATCAACCCCCCCTCATCTACATCTGAAGAAGGGTCTCGACCCAAAACATCATCCATTCCTTCTCTACAGAAATGCTGCCTGTTCCGCTGAGTTACCCCAGCAATTTGTGTCTATCTTCCACCAATCACGTGCCTGGCTTTATCCTGCCCCAGTTTTCTTTCCCTACTACAATCAATCTGAAGCAGGGTCCCGACCTGAAACATCATCTATCCATGTCCTCCAGATTTGCTGACTAACCCGCTGATTTATTCCAGCACTTTGTCTTTTATCTACATTTCCCCTCTCTGGAGTAGTTGCTAGGCAGTATCCAGGTGTGGGCTTATTTAAAGTCACTTTATTTGTAATCGGTCACTGTGACTGGTATAATCTAGTTTCAACTGGAATTCAGTGAGGCCCCTCATCCAGATCATCATACTTCTTGGGCTTATCTGCCTTAGCCCACTGTTCACTAACCCATTGTCTGCCTTGACCCATTGTATCAGTTTACAATGCCTGTTAGCTCAGTTGAAATAGAATGGGAGTTGCCTTGTGGAGTGTAAATGAATTGAACTGAATACTGTTGATATGCAACATACTTATTTAATATTGATCGATTAAAATATTGGTACAATATGTTATGTCTTCATGGAAAGATGATTCTATCAGTCATTTGGCTGCAATCTATTATGAGCTTTCAATCCAAAAATGTATAGGATAAGTATCAATTCCCCGTGATCACATCCAAAGATGTATAGGTTCGTAGGCTTCGGTAAAAAATAAATTCTCCCTTGTGTGCAGGATAGTGCTAGTGAATGTGGATCACTAGTCAGTGTGGACTCAGTGGATCGAAGGGCCTGTTTCCGCGATGTATCTCTCAACTCAACCAGCACTGATCAAGCTGGCTGAGAAAAGAGCTGTCAGAAGTGTTCTTGCAGAAGCAAATCAACTCAACATCAACATCACCTATCTGCCTGTCATGAATGTGACCATGATAGTATTGGTGGAAATGATTGCCAGACAATTATGGTGGTGATACATAAATGAAAAAAAATGCTCAAGATATGTCCTGTTCGCAAAGACCAGGAAAAATCAAATTAAATCAACCACTATCCAAAGGGGTGAATGGAATCATCAAAAACGCTATTGCTGACTCTCCAGTAATCCACTTGCTGATGACGAGTTTAGGTTTTACTCGGACCATGCAGGTTCAGGCCTCATCGCAGCTTTAGTCCAAACAAGGAGCAAATAATTGAATTCCAAAGCTGATGTGATGGTGATAGCTTATGTGTTCAAGATAACATCTAACTAAAAATAGCTTGGGATTATGGGATAACATTCAATGATTAAACCATAACTTACAAAATGGCTGTGGTTGCTGCCATCTATATCAGTCCAGGACATCCTTGCAGGTGGTCCTCAGTGCGCTATCCTATATCCTCATTGTCAATGAGTATCCTTCCATTACTGGGTCACTCAGAAAATGATACAGTCCATACCTTCATGCAAAAAGTCTCAAACAACATTCAAGTTGCTCAGTGTCAAGCAATGTTCATGCACAAAAGTGCAATAACAATATCTAACAAGAGACAGTCCAACAACCTATCTTGAGATTCCATAGCATTACCACTGCTGAGATCCACACTGTCAACTTCCTCTGAGTCATCGTTGATTCGAAAACCAAGTAGACATGTAAATATTATGGAAGGAAAGAACAGCTCAAACTCTGGGTATGCTGCGGCTCGCCTCTCGACTCCCCAAAGCCTTGGGTATCACTACCAATCACGTGATGAGCTGAATAGAATAATCATCATTTGGCTGGACAAATATAACTGTAAATACACTCAAGAAACTTAAACATTTAGGACAAAATGGCAGACTTGATCGGCACCCCATTAATGTAAAATTAATTTTCTCTTCACAGTGTTTGCATTGTGTACTATCACAACATGCACAGCAGTTACTTGCCCAACAACTCTGAAAGACTGTCAATCTATACCATCAAAAAGCACAAAATCAGTTGACTCGGAGATACACCACCCACGCATACCATTCCAAAGCATATAAAATTGCTTGATATTGTAATTCATTGTCATTCCATCACTGAATTTAAATTCTAAAAGTTCCTGTCTGAAGAATCCGTATCTAAAAGTTGTGATCAGTAATAAAAGACTATTCAAGAACAAATTATAAGGATTGAGAAAGGAGAAAAGTGGAGCTTTGTTTCTGAGGAATTCTGAAATGGTATTTCAGTCACAGTCACAGAGGCTGACGTCAGAAAATCCTTCAGGGGGGTGAACCCTTGAAAAGCGCCTGGACCTGATGGTATACCTGGTCGTGTTCTAAAAACCTGTGCAGACCAACTGGCTGGAGTTTTTACAGACATTTTCAACCTCTCACTTCTGAGATCTGAGGATCCCATCTGCTTTAAAAGGGCATCAATTATACCGGTGCCCAAGAAGAGCAAGGTGTCGTGCCTCAATGACTATCGACCAGTGGCACTAACGTCGGTGGTGATGAAGTGCTTTGAGAGGTTGATCATGGCGCAAATCAACTCCTACCTCGTCAAAAACCTGGAGCCACTGCAGTTCGCCCACCACCACAACAGATCAACGGTGGATGCGATCTCGCTGGCTCTCCACTCCGCTCTGGACCACTTGGACAACAAAAACTCATATGTCAGGCTGTTATTCATTGATTACAGCTCGGCATTTAATACAATCATCCCCTCCAAGCTGGTGACCAAACTTGCAGAACTGGGTCTCTATGCATCCCTCTGCAATTGGATCCTCGACTTCCTCATTCACAAACCACAGCCTGCTCGTATTGGTGGAAATGTGTCAGCCTCGATAACAATCAGCGTGGGTGCACCTCAAGGCTGCGTGCTCAGCCCCCTGTTGACTCACTCTATACTCATGACTGCGTAGCCGGTCATAGTGCGAACTCCATCATCAAGTTCGCTGACGACACCACAGTTGTGGGACGTTTCACTGATGGGGATGAGTCAGAGTATAGAAGTGAGATCTACTGACTGACCAAATGGTGCCAGCACAATAACTTGGCCCTCAACACCAGCAAAACCAAGGAACTGATTGTGGACTTTGGAAGGGGTAAAATGGGAACCCACAGTCCCGTTTATATCAACGGATCGATGGTGGAAAGGGTCAAGAGCTTCAAATTCCTGGGCGTGCATATCTCTGAAGACCTTTCCTGGTCCGAGAACACTGATGCAATTATAAAAAAAGCACATCAGTGCCTCTACTTCCTGAGAAGATTACGGAGAGTCGGTATGTCAAGGAGGACTCTCTCTAACTGCTACAGGTGCACAGTAGAGAGCATGCTGACCGTTTGCATCGTGGCTTGGTTCAGCAACTTGAGCGCCCTGGAGCGGAAAAGGCTACAAAAAGTAGTGAACACTGCCCAGTCCATCATCGGCTCTGACCAAACCTTCCATCGAGGGGATCTATCACAGTCGCTGCCTCAAAAACGCTGGCAGCATCATCAAGGACCTACACCATCTTGGCCACACACTCATCTCCCCGCCACCTTCAGGCAGAAGGTACAGGAGCCTGAAGACTGCAACGACCAGGTTCAGGAATAGCTACTTCCCCACAGCCATCAGGCTATTAAACTCGGCTCGGACAAAACTCCGAACATTAACAGCCCATTATCTGTTTATTTGCACTTTATCAGTTTAATTATTCATTTGTGTATATATTTATACTAGACCCAGTATTACACGGGAGGGCTGGCCCCCCAACGCAATATTCCACCTCTCCACCAATTCCAATATTGGTGGCCAGTGGGGAGGGGGGCAGGGCTTTCTGGAGCACTAGTATGGGTGTTGTGGGCTGAAAGGACTGGTTTCAAGAGGGCTAGTAAGGACATTGTGGGTCGAATAGATTCTTGGGCTGGCGGCTCAGTCACTCAAGCCTGTTGTGCTGGCAGCTCACTCATGGCTGGTGGGCTGGCAGTTGACTCATGGCTATTCCTTGAAATTCTATTTCAAGCAGGGTGCAAGGCCACCAAATTCAAGTGCAGTTTTTTACCACTTCAAGCAGGGTGCAAGGTCACCAAATTCAGGTGCAGTTTCACACCATTTGAAGCAGGGTGCAAGGCCACTAAAGACAGCGAGTCGTGACCTCTCCCTCCCCTGTCTTGCAGAGACTGAGCCACGGCCACACTTCTGGGTTTTATAGTCCCTCCCCCTCCCAGCAGAAGGGGCATGGCCTTCATGGCGTGATTGACAGGAGAGAGAATCTCAACATTTTTTAAACACTAATAACTCTTTTATTTTTCATTGATGGGAAAAACCCTCAGCACCTGATGAGCGGAGGGGAATTCTGAGTAAGATGGCCAAAAATCACAGCCGTACGTGGTAGCGTTTTTTTCTAAAATCAATATAAAGCGCAAACAGGAAGTGGTCAAGATTAGACTTTTAATTAAATAGAAGGCAAGGCAACTTAAATTAGGCAAGGCAACTTTAATTAGTCAAGGCAACTTTAATTAGGCAAGGCAACTTTGATTAGGCAAGGCAACTTTAATTAGGCAATCCAGCTTTAGCATTTCCAAACCATAGGCAACACAGCTTTAGCATTTCTAAACCAAAGGCACACAGCTTTAGCATTTCCAAAAGCAAAGGCAACACAGCTTTAGCATTTCCAAACTATATTTTCAAACCACATTAAGGGCACTGACAGGTCAGTAAAACCACACAGAGTTTAGTAGACATGTGTTCAGTGTTATTCACAGCTCAGACTGAGAGACGTGACCCTCTCGCTCCCTCATCTTGCAGAAACTGACTGAGGCACTCTACACTTCCGGGTTTTATAGTCCCTCCGGAAGGGGTGTGGCTTTCAGGAGAGAGAATCTCAACATTTGTTAAACAATAATAACTCTTTTATTTTTCATCGATGGGAAAAATCCACATGTCCTGCGCAGTGGAGGGGGACTCTGAGTAAGATGGCCAAAAATCACAGCATTAAGTGGCTGCGTTTTTTCAAAAATCAATATACAGAACAACAGGAAGTGGTCAAGATCAGACTTTTAGTAATATAGATAATGGTATATGGACACACTGATCAGTTCTGTATTCATATCTACTACGTTCTGGTGTGCTGAAGCAAAGCAAGAATTTCATTGTCCTATCAGGGACACATGACAATAAACTCTCTTGAACTTGAACTTGAACTCTTGAACAATGAAGGTTAGCGATTAGTGCTGAAATTATGTCAACATTTAAGATGGTGAATATAAAAAGCTAAAAGGCAAATGGGTAATTGATACATCCAATTAATGGTCTGTATCCATGCTGGAATTTCTCTGTGGTCCTTTACAAAGTAGAAATATTCAGTTTAATTCAGTTATTGAACAGCAAAAACAGTACTCATATTGGAAATCTGAAATGAAATGTTGTGAAAGCAGTTGAGTATCATTGACCTGCAACATTAATTCTGTTTCTCTTTTTGCAAATGTAGCTTAACCTGTTGAGGGCATTTGCAACATTTTCTGTGTTTAATCTCAGTTCAACCCAGCTTGACTTGTGTGGCCCTATGTTGTCCTGTCCACAACTAATTTGTCCTATTATGGCATAATTGTTACCAACCCCATGAAATCCATCAACAATCTTTTCCTTTCAGAGAGAAAAGGACAAGTTTACTCAGTCACTTTATAAAAACTCTTATTATTACCTTAAAAATCTTCCAATTGTTTACAGCCTAAAATATTCCACAGTCATCCAATGATTCCACTATTTTACATAGATTCAACCACATCTCAACAATATTTTATATTCTGCTGCTTGTAATTATTTTCTTTTCATGCATGTACCTATTTTCTTCACTTAAATTAAAGCTTCCAAAATTTCAAGGTGCCACAAATAAGTGTGCATTTTGTCTGTGGATGGGGAATACCATATCTGAGGCTCTATGTACAATAGGGGGAAGGGAGAGGGAGAGGAAAGACAGATGGATAGAGTAAGACTGAAAGACAAGGAGAGACAGACAGAGATAGACGGAGAGAGAGAGCGAGAAATAAATGGTAGAAATGCGGCAGAATCTGCAATTTCAATATGACTTTCTGACAAATGTAAAGTTGCACAGCATTTAAAAGTACTGAAGTTGTGAAATCAGAAGGTTATGAAATGAAAGGATTCAATGATATATTGAAATTGCACACTACTGCATACTATTTTAGTGGAAATTATAACCCAAGTAAATACTGAAAACACCTACATAGCATCAACCAAAAACAAAAGAAGTAGACAAGTCGAACAAGAAGTAGACAAGCCGGTAGAAGTAAACTTCATCACTGAAGAGAAGAGAAAGTATGTGCAAACAAAAAGGTCACACTAATCAGGGAATTTAACTATCCTGACATTAACTGAAAATGCCAAACAATCGTGAATTGGAGCTGGTGAATGTAATGCATGACTGATTTATGATCCAATGTATTAGCTATGTCAAGAGTGCCTCTGCATTTCAAATCTAGTAATTACATTGACTCAGATACAAAGCCAGGAAAGTGACACTCAAACAGTTGTCTCTTTAACATGATTAAGTTTGTCAAAATCTGCAATAAACGCCAATACATATATAACATTATTTTTAAAGACCACCTGTAAGAGGAATGAATATGCAAGGAATTTGCCTGATGGACAATACTGGCATATCAGTTAATGATAAATGGACAATTTTAAGTGCATCTGGTTGAGGATGCATTAAAAAAAAGCAGCACAGATTAAAAAAGCAGATCACTGAAAATAAAGTAATGGTATTTACTTATTAACCTTTTCATTGATCTATGGTGTTTAAACCAAAAGTGCATTTATCTACACTCAAAGGTACACAAAAATGCTGGAGAAACTCAGCGGGTGCAGCAGCATTTATGGAGCGAAGGAGGTAATGTTTCGGGCCAAAACCCTTCTTCAGACTGATCTACACTCATCTGTTTTGAGCAAGCTTTTCAATAATTCTGCAGGTTTGTCAGCTTGGCTTCCACACTTTTTTCAAGTTGTATTCAGCCATGTTTCCACTTCACATTTCAAGTATCCAACACACTGTTATTCCAGCATTAAAATAATTTTCCATTCTGATGTGCTCAGCCAATCCATCTCCTGTTAATAACAATGATTATATTTACATTTAAGTCATGGTTTCAGATCTTTGAGTCAAAAGATAGAGAATCTTTGAGGCAAGATGGAGATGGTTTGAACATGTCATTTGCCAGCATTCCAGATTATCGAGAAGTGTTAAAATATGCAACTCCGAAAAATCTTGAGTTTGGTGTTATATTGTGATAATTTCTAGACTATATTTAGCTGCTGAATATGTTCATGGCTTTAATTATTCTGTTCCTGATGGTGTAGCTTGTTCATCATCCTTCTTGATGGTCTAACTGAAGGATGCAAATGCTTTAGGTTACTGTGAACCTGAATGTTTGTCCATACAGGTTGTGTTAAAAGTCATGATATTTGCTGTTAACTTTCATCTGGCAGCATGTTATGAGCATGATTTGTTTTCGTATGATGTGTTAGGAATGCGTTTGGGAAAGAATGGACATAGGGTCCCAGAGGGTCACAGGGCTGGAAGTTCAGGGAAATTGGAACCAGAAGTCAAGAAATCACAAGGTTGGTCACAAGAGAGTGGTGGGGCTAGGGATCTGTAGGGCTGGTGGGGTGTGAATCGGTGCAGAGGAAATATGGGTGGCTTAAGGGTGAAAGATAAATAATAAAGTAATCTGATTGGTGTCCCAGTACAGCAAAGTACTGGGAACAATAGTTGTCTCAGAAGGTCTACCTCATTGGTGATTCTCAAACTATCTTTGATAGGAACTTTACTGGCTTTATCTTGCACTAAATGTTAATCCCTTATCATGTATCAGTACACTGTGAATGGCTCGATTGTAATCATGTATCGTTTTTCCGCTGACTGGTTAGCACGCAAATAAAGCTTTTCACTGTACCTTGATGCACGTGACAATAAACTAAACTGAAACTGAAGTGGTCAACCAAAGACACTCATGGAACAAGATCCTTTGCAATGTCTTAAAGGGAGCATTACATTGCAAGTGACATCATCACTTGAGTTCAACACAGAATTCATTTAATGGGCATAAAGGATGCATTATTTCCTGGTGAACTCAAAATGATCCAGAAGTGATCTATATCATGATTCACTCTGGAAAAGAAAATTATTTTCTATTGCTTAACACTGAAAACAAAAACAGCATTATGATTGAATTTCACAGTACTGTTATTTACAGTTCAGTTGCTCTTCGAGTAAACTAGTCCTTGAGATATTGCCCCAGAAGATTTTAAGGCCGTTAGTGAAATAACACCATGTACAGTGGAACCTTTTTAAAAACATATGAAATCACAGAAACAGCTGGGCAAAGACTGAGCCAACCCAAAGACATTGCCAATCATTCACAGGCTGTATTTATCTGATTTAAAGAGCTAAACATTTTTCAAAATTGTTAAAAATACCAATCCTTTTGCTACTTCTAAAATCACTGAATAAATTTCTGTGTTTTTTTATGTCAGCCTCAACTGTATTACAATATATGCCCTCTTTAATATTAATCACTATTTCCTAAGGAAAATTATTCTGTTCTTTATATGTGGAGCTTAATTTGTTTTGGGATTTAACCAATAAAGCTGCTAGAATGTCTATCGAGAACACTATTTTTCCCCAATCAATAAAACAATGATAGCAAAAGAGAGAATACTGGTTTTGTAGCACATGTGGTATTGGTGGGAAAAGCCGGAAGAGAAAAATGTAGAAGAAATAGCTCAAAAAATTACAATATATTAAAAAATCTTCAACTAAAATTTAAAAAATTCAAGCTCTATTTACATACTAGTCTCCCTACATTTCCGCTAACATGGCATCCTTAATGATACAATTTAATTTAGTTTGAATGCATTTCCAAGGCAAGAACTTTCTTTTAGACTTTATTCTAATTATTTCAAATATCTCCCATCTCATTTTCATACAGATAATTTCTGATGCATCTAAAGCACAGCCATATTTTTTTTAAATGGCTTACATATTAATTGTAAACTAAGTTGCTGCCAACAATGTTGACTTCACGTGCATAATTACAATTTATAGAAAGTTAGGTACATTTAAGTGTTTGCTATCAACAAATTTGGACTAAAAGACTCACAGCTCCACACTGTGGATACATTTGATATTTACATGATGACTTGGAATAGAAACATAGAAACATAGAAAATAGGTGCAGGAGTAGGCCATTCGGCCCTTCGAGCCTGCACCGCCATTCAATATGATCATGGCTGACCATCCAACTCAGTATCCTGTACCTGCCTTCTCTCCATACCCCCTGATCCCTTTACCCACAAGGGCCACATCTAACTCCCTCTTAAATATAGCAAACGAACTGGCCTCAACTACCTTCTGTGGCAGAGAATTCCAGAGATTCACCAATCTCTGTGTGAAAAATGTTTTCTCATCTCGGTCCTAAAAGATTTCCCCCTTATCCTTAAACTGTGACCCCTTGTTCTGGACTTCCCCAACATCGCAAACAATCTTCCTGCATCTAGCCTGTCCAACCCCTTAAGAATTTTGTAAGTTTCTATAAGATCCCCCCTCAATCTTCTAAATTCTAGCGAGTACAAACCGAGTCTATCCAGTCTTTCTTCATATGAAAGTCCGGACATCCCAGGAATCAGTCTGGTGAACCTTCTCTGTACTCCCTCTATGGCAAGAATGTCTTTCCTCAGATTAGGAGACCAAACTGTACGCAATACTCCAGGTGTGGTCTCACCAAGACCATGTACAACTGCAGTAGAACCTCCCTGCTCCTATACTCAAATCATTTTGCTATGAATGCTAACATACCATTCGCCTTCTTCACTGCCTGCTGCACCTGCATGCCTACTTTCAATGACTAGTGTACCTTGACACCCATGTCTCGTTGCATCTCCCCCTTTCCTAATCGGCCACCATTCAGATAATCGTCTACTTTCCTGTTTTTGCCACCAAAGTGGATAACCTCACATTTATCCACATTATACTGCATCTGCCATGCATTTGCCCACTCACCCAGCCTATCAAAGTCACCTTGCAGCCTCCTAGCATCCTCCTCACAGCTAACACTGCCCCCCAGCTTCGTGTCATCCGCAAACTTGGAGATGTTGCATTCAATTCCCTCGTCCAAATCATTAATATATATCGTAAATAGCTGGGGTCCCAGCACTGAGCCTCGCGGTACCCCACTAGTCACTGCCTGCCATTGTGAAAAGGACCCGTTTACTCCTACTCTTTGCTTCCTGTCTGCCAGCCAGTTCTCTATCCACATCAATACTGAACCCCCAATACCGTGTGCTTTAAGTTTGAATACTAATCTCTTATGTGGGACATTGTCGAAAGCCTTCTGAAAGTCCAGATATAACACATCCACTGGTTCTCCCTTATCCACTCTACTAGTTACATCCTCGAAAAATTCTATAAGATTCGTCAGACATGATTTACCTTCAATAAATCCATGCTGACTTTGTCCAATAATTTCACCACTTTCCAAATGTGCTGCTATCCCATCTTTAATAACTGATTCTAGCAGTTTCCCCACTACCGACGTTAGACTAACAGGTCTGTAATTCCCCGTTTTCTCTCTCCCTCCCTTTTTAAAAAGTGGGGTTACATTAGCTACCCTCCAATCCTCAGGAACTACTCCAGAATCTAAAGAGTTTTGAAAAATTATCACTAATGCATCCACTATTTCTGGGGCTACTTCCTTAAATACTCTGGGATGCAGCCTATCTGGCCCTGGGGATTTATCGGCCTTTAATCCATTCAATTTACCTAACACCACTTCCCGGCTAACCTGGATTTCACTCAGTTCCTCCATCTCATTTGACCCCCGGTCCCCTGCTATTTCCGGCAGATTATTTATGTCTTCCTTAGTGAAGACAGAACCAAAGTAGTTATTCAATTGGTCTGCCATGTCCTTGTTCCCCATGATCAATTCACCTGTTTCTGACTGCAAGGGACCTACATTTGTTTTAACTAATCTTTTTCTCTTCACATATCTATAAAAGCTTTTGCAGTCAGTTTTTATGTTCCCTGCCAGTTTTCTTTCATAATCTATTTTCCCTTTCCTAATTAAGCCCTTTGTCCTCCTCTGCTGGTCTCTGCATTTCTCCCAGTCCTCTGGTAGGCTGCTTTTTCTGGCTAATTTGTACGCTTCATCTTTTGTTTTGATACTGTCCCTGATTTCCCTTGTTATCCACGGATGCACTACCTTCCCTGATTAATTTTTTTGCCAAACTGGGATGAACAATTGTTGTAGTTCATCCATGCAGTCTTTAAATGCCTTCCATTGCATATCCACCGTAAACCCATTAAGAATCAATCGCCAGTCTATCTTGGCCAATTCACGTCTCATACCCTCAAAGTTACCTTTCTTTATGTTCAGGACCCTTGTTTCTGAATTAACAATGTCACTCTCCATCCTAATGAACAACTCAACCATATTATGGTCACTCTTGCCAAGGGGCCACGCACAACAAGACTGCTAACTAACCCTTCCTCATTACTCAATACCCAATCTAGAATAGCCTGCTCTCTCGTTGGTTCCTCTACATGTTGGTTTAGAAAACTATCCCGCATACATTCCAAGAAATCCTCTTCCTCAGCACCCTTGCCAATTTGATTCACCCAATCTATATGTAGATTGAAGTCACCCATTATAACTGTTTTACCTTTGTTGCACGCATTTCTAATTTCCTGTTTGATGCCATCCCCAACTCAACTACTACTGTTAGGTGGCCTGTACACAACTCCCACTAGAGTTTTCTGCCCCATAGTGTTTCGCAGCTCTACCCATATCGATTCCACATCCTCCAAGCTAATGTCCTTCCTTTCTATTGCGTTAATCTGCTCTCTAACCAGCAACGCTACCCCACCTCCTTTCCCTTTCTGTCTATCCCTCCCGAATATTGAATATCCCTGGATGTTCAGCTCCCTGCCTTGGTCACCCTGGAGCCATGTCTCCGTGATCCCAACTATATCATAGTCATTAATAGCTATCTGCACATTCAGCTCATCCACCTTATTACGAATGCTCCTTGCATTGAGACACAAAGCCTTCAGGCTTGTTTTTACAACACTCTTACCCCTTATGCTATTATGTTGAAAAGTGGCCCTTTTTGATTTTTGCCCTGGATTTGTCTACCTGCCACATTTCACCTTGCTACCTATTGCTTCTACCGTCATTTTACACCCCTCTGTCTCTACGCTCACACATTTAAGAAACCCTTTCCCTTTAACTCCATCCTCAACTATCCCATTCGACACCCCACCACCCCACTTACGGTAGGCGGCGCGACTCTCATCAGCTGCGGCCTCTGCAGTCCGTCTGCGTTTTTATTATTTTATGTCTATGTTTTTATGTAGTTTTTGTTATTTTTGTTGGGGTATGTGTGTGGGGGGGTGGGGGTGGTGTGGGGGGGTTGGGGGTAACTTTTAAATCTCTCCCTGCACGGGAGACCCAAACTTTTCTTTGTCGGGTCTCCGTTGTCGTTGGGTCTGCAATGAGGAGCGGCCTCCATCAGGAAGACCGGGAGCTGTGGTGCCGACTACTCACCTCACCGTCGCAGAGCTGGCCGAGTCCAGAGCGGGTGGAGCTGTGGTGGACGCTGCAGCGACCCGACCCCCGGAGATTCGGTGGCTGCAACTGCGGGTTTGGCGGACGGCACCGGGAGCCCGCGGGTCCCTGGAGGGAGACCGCTTTTCGGGGCTTCCGCAGCGGCGACTTCTCCCGCCCGAGTTGCGGGGTTGAAGAGCACCTGGAGCGGGGCCTTACAGCACCGCCCCGCGCGGCTTGGAATGGCTGCGGGCTGCGAGCGCACGCCGGGGGCTCTAACACCAAGACCCGGTGTGCGACCTTGCTTCACCCGGCGTGGCTTTAATGGCCACGGGACAATCGCCATCGCCCGCCGGGGGCTTTGACTTTGACTCTGAGATCGGGGGGGAGAGTGCAGTGGAGAGAGAAGTTTTTTTGGCCTTCCATCACAGCAATGTGATGGATGTTTATGTAAATTATGTTGTGTCTTGGGTCTATTTGTTTGTAATGTATGGCTGCAGAAACGGCATTTCGTTTGGACCTCAAGGGGTCCAAATGACAATAAATTGAATTGTATTGTATTGTATTATTCAGTTTAAAACCACCCGTGTAGCAGTGGCAAATCTGCCTGCCAGAATGCTGGTCCCCCACCTGTTAAGATGCAATCTGTCCCTTTTGTACAGTTCCCCCTTGCCCCAAAACAGATCCCAGTGATCTAAGAATCTAAATCCCTGCCCCGTGCACCAGTTCCTCAGCCACACATTCAGGTCCCGTATCTCCCTGTTCCTGCTCTCACCAGCACGAGGAACTGGAAGCAAACCGGAGATAACAACCCTGGAGGTCCTGCTTTTCAGCATTTTTTCGAGATCTCTAAAGTCACGCTGCAGAATATTAATCCCTTTCTTTCCGACATCGTTTGTGCCAACATGCACTACCACTTCCGGCTGTTCACCTTCGAATACAGTGCACAATGCTACCATTTAGATATTTAATGTTCCAGAATTTGCAGGCAACCCAGAGCAGCTAGCATTTGCTACTGATCACGGACGAAAGTTTGTCTGAAGCTGGTGTAGTTTCCCCACATGTGATTGGAGCCAATTTTATCCCCCAATGCAAAGGCCTGCATGTCAGATGGAGACAAATGTGAACCCAATGCACAAAAATGCTGCAAACAAGTATAGGCAGATGGCTGAGCCACGATTTGTGATTCATTCGGCCATACACGATAAATTATCTGAATGTCGCTCCATTCCTTTGAAAAATCCAAAGTATTGGGATTATGTATAGTGTCATTACATGATGTGATCTGGGTTAAGAGTTCCCCACAGCCATGTGAGGAAACGTCAACAACAAAATGTAAAGAAATCTGGGATAATCTTTTCAAAATGAGTTGCTATTTTTAAGAGGAGCCACTGATCATTCAAAACAAATTTATTACATTCCCTTCTTATTTAGCATAGGAAAAATGGAAAGTTATAAGCTCTAGAGAAGACCTTTATAAGATGGCTATGTGCCAATAATTATCTTGGTGCAAACATCACCAATGCCCGAGGGCAAGACATCGAGTGCTACTTAATAACACCAACATGTTTTCCATGCAATGCACAATTGCACATCATACAATAGAATGTATCAGATAAGTTCTGGACTATAGCCAGGACCACAATGAACAGGCTGGAGTGTTTTGGCACTGAGGAGTTCAGGTGGGACCTCAATAGGAGTCAGAATGAGGCAGGAATCGGAGAGGGAATTTCAGCAAGAGTTGATGAGAATAGGGAAGCTGTGGTCAGCAAGTTTTGGCCAAGTGGAAAGACGATTGAGGAATAGGCTGAGAATCATGGTCAGGCTGGAGTCCAGAGACAATCAGAGAATAAGAGGGCAATTAGAGTAATCAGTGCCAAATACAGATGACAATCAAAGATGGCAAGTGTTTGGAGTGCCACAAAGCAAATAGGTTAGAGAATGATGCTGGTGGGTAGGAGATGTGTTCAAGTGCCAAAGGAGGTGCCCAAAGGAGAGAAGTGAGGAGCTTCACATCTGTGGCTTCCCAGCCTCAAAGCGGCAATTTTTGCAAGGAACACCAATGACAGCACACCTCAAAAGGATTTGACCTAATTTTCTGTGAAAGGTCTAAAGTTATCTGGTGGAAATCATTTCATTGATGCATATGCAGTTCAATACTCACGCTGATGTGCACAAAAATCCAAAAGGACTTTTTAATGTGGTTATAAAAGAGTGATGTAATGTCAGGTTGTATCTTTAAATGAGACTTCAGACTTGGGATACCCACGTAAATGATCCTGTGGCACTACTTGGCAGAACAGAGAACTTTAACCCCCCTCATCCGACTTCATTGTCAGTTTCCTGCCTATTGACATCTGTAAACCTACATTGCAAACCTTCAAAAGTATTAAGCTTGGCTGCTTTACTGCAACACAGCTAAGGTGTGAGAGCACTAATTACAGCAAAAAGGCATGGTCCCTCATCCGTAAACTCAGTAGTGACCCCAAGAAGGCTGAACAACACTGCAACATCACAGCCAACCAAATTGCACATCAACTACTACTGAATGGCAAAGCCACAAAGTCCACCAGGATTGCACTAAATACACCAGAGACGCGGTCTTCATAAAACCACTCACAACAGAAGAGCTAGAGGCTGGTATCGCAACTCTTAAAGATGGGAAAGCTGTAGGGTTCGATGACATATCCACTGAGCAAATCAAGCACTTTGACCACAGACACGAGAGTGGCTTCTAAATTTCTACAACTCATGCTCCGCCAATCTGACAATCCCAAAGCTTTGGCCCCTGACTCGAGTAATCACACTACTGAAGCCATGGAAGGATCTCTCAGAGGCGAAGAATTATAGACCCATCTCTCTATTCTGCCACACCTACAAATTATTTGAGAGACTCTTCCTCAACTGCCTTGCTCCATATGTAAATGAACATCTAATATCAGAACAGGCAGGATTCCGCCCAGACAAGTCCACAACAAGCCAGCTCCTCAACCTAAAGCAACATATCGAAGATGGCTTCAAACAAGGGCAAATCACGGGAGCAGTGTTTGTCAATTTGTCAGCAGCATACAACACTATCAACCACAAACGACTTTTCTACTAGATCCCTGAGATGACAAAAGATCTGCATCTAACCGAGCTAATACAAACAATGCTCCAAAATCGAAAGTTATTTGTCGAGAAAGGAGGGAAATGTAGAAGATTGCGATGACAGAAGAACGACCTCCCTCAAGGAAGTGTTCTGGCACCGATCCTGTATAACATCTACACCAATGACCAGCCAACTGACTTGGTAACTAAGCGTTTCATCTATGCTGATGATCTCTGTATAACATCACAGGGTACACAGTTCCAAGATGTTAAGACAACGCTGACAGAGGCACTCACCAGTTTATCTTCATACTATGAGGAAAATCAGCTGCGTGCCAACCCATCGAAAACACCGGTCTGAGCATTCCACCTGAGGAACTAAAGGGCCTGTCCCATGAGCATGCGACTCCATGCGGCAAGCGCGACCAAAAAAGGCCTGTCCCACGAGCATGCGACTCCATGCGGCAAGCGCGACCTAAAAGGGCCTGTCCCACGAGCATGCGACTGCATGCGGCAAGCGCGACCAAACCAGAAGCGGGGGCCGCGCGGAGGTCGAGTGAGTGACATGAAGTTCACGCGTGGCGTATGGCGTCGAGGCGGTGCGTACGGCATCGAGGCGGCTACAGGCCGGCAGGCCGTTGCCGTGCGGAATTTTTGAACATGGTCAGTTTTTCGGTGCCCCGCGCGATGTCGGGACCAGCCACGCACAACTCTATACGGCTCCGGCGATCGAAGTGGGACCGGCCCCGCGAGCCGTACGGCTCAAGCGACCACGTTAGGTCGCGCTTGCCGCATGGAGTAGCATGCTCGTGGGACAGGCCCTTTAAGTCGCGCTTGCCGCATGGAGTCGCATGCTCGTGGGACAGGCCCTTAAGAGGCTAACCATCAACTACACGTCACATGGTCTGGATCCCACTAACAAATTGCCCAAACCCAGTCTACCTTGGAGTCACATTCGACCGCTGCTTAACATTCAAGGCACATGTGGAAAAAACTAAAGCAAAGGTGGGCACCTGCAACAACATATTGAACAAACTCACCACCACCAAATGGGGTGCCAATGTAACAACAGTACGTACTACAGCCTTAAAGGGCTTTCTCACTGTGCGACCTGAAGCAAGACTTAACAAGATTTAACATTGTGGGAACCTTCTGCGATAGCAGTACGGCATTCTTGGACCACCGAGTACCTCCGTGGCGCTAACGGCAGGTAGTCGCGTGACTTGGTAAGGTCGGGAGAAAATTCAAACATTTTTGAATTTCTCCAAGAGTGCCTTGAGCACTTTTTGGTGAGCGTTGCAACATTGTATGAACGCAGTGGCCCGTGCGATATCCGTAATAACTCTTGCGGGTACCGTGGGAACTCCTGCGAACGGTGAGTAACTGAGCAGTTTGATTGTCAGTGCTTGTTTTACCTCATTGTTAAATAAATATATTTTTTACTATCAGATTGATGTCTGCAATTCTTCATTAACACATCACTACAAGATTAATGTCTCTAATGTTATAATCCCTCTCATGCTGAAACACAAAATAGTTGAAGGGAGGTGAAATAATCACATTTTCATTCTTTTTCATTTTTGAGTGTTCAGGTACCTCACTTGCTGAGCTATTTTACTCCAGTAGTTTGTGTCTCTTTTTGTCTAAAGCAGTTTCTAAGAATGGAGGAACTCCGCGGGCCAGGCAGCACCTACGGAGGGAAATGGACATGCAACCCTTTCTTCAGGCTGCCTTATCTCTCTCCCCCCCCCCCCCCTCCCCCCAACTCCCACCCCCACACACAAATGCTGGAGAAACTCAGCGGGTGCAGCAGCATCTATGGAACGAAGGAAATAGGCAACGTTTCGGCCCGAAACGTTGCCTATTTCATTCATTCCATAGATGCTGCTGCACCCGCTGTTTCTCCAGCATTATTGTGTACCTTCGATTTTCCAGCATCTGCAGTTCCTTCTTAAACACAAATGCACCGAGTTCCTCCAGCACTTCGTGTTTTGCTCAGTATTCCAGCATCCGCTGTCTCCCGCGTCTCCAATAAAACAAAACTACTGTCAAAAGGGTGAAGAATAAGGGCAGAGATAGATACATTCCTGATTAGTGCGGCTGTCAGGAGATTATGGGGAGAAGGCAAGAGAATGTGGTTGAGAGGGAGTGCCCATCTGTTACTATTAATTGGACAGTTCGGTCTGTGAAACGCAACACGCCAGCCCCGGCATCCAGCCCGGTGGTTAGTCCTTTGAAGATAGACACCAGTTGCTTGGAGCAACTCAGCGGGACAGGCAGCATCTCTGGAGAGAAGGAACGGGTGGCGTTTCGGGTCGAGAGCCTTCTTCAGACTGAAAGTTTCACCTCTCAGTAGATAATAAAATAAGACAATCATCACGGTCAATGTGAGACACAGTCTTTATTCCTATTTGACAAAATAAAAAGACGACTTCTTGCACATATTGAGAGAAGGTGCATCACACCAAACAACATTTGTCTAAAAAAAACCAGATTATTCTTCAGCTCATTAAAGAGCTCGGGTGAAAAAAAACAATATAATGTGTGAAAAAAAGTAACTTCATTTGTGCCACGTGATTAACAACACTACAGTCCACGATGTTCATTCAAGATTAACGGGAAAGATCGGGAGACGGACAAGTCACTCGCACAAATAACAGAAATGCCGAGTACCGTGGGAACTCTTTATCGTGGGAACGCTTTATCGTGCGGAACTCGTGCTGGACCACGACCACTTCACTCGGGTGACATCTTGCTTCAGGTCGCACCGTGAGAACTGGCCATTAGCACTCTGCTTCTCTGCTGCAGAATACACCTGCCCTGCTTGGGAGAGATCTACACAAGCAAAGAAGATCGACTCATCCTTGAATGCCAGCTGCCGTAGCATCACTGGTTGCCTCCAATTGACGGGCATAAACAACGTCTACCTACTGGCTGGTATCGCTCCCCCAGACATCAGGAGAGCTGTCACAAATAGGACAGAGCGTCTGAAACAACCGACAGACGATAGACACCCATTACACAACCATGTGCCCCCTCCAAGTTGGTTAAAATCCCGTAAGAGCTTCCTAACCAACGTCACCTCATTGGAAACAACACCAACTGAAGTTCGCCTCCAGATGTGGAAGAACAGACTAGCCACTGACCTTATTTCCAACAAGATGGGCATACCAGCAGCAGAGCGCTTACCACCAGGTGCTGATGAACACTGGCTGAACTGGAGATGTCTCAACCGACTGCGAACCAGGGTCGAGCAGTCAAGTGTGACAATGCACAAGTGGGGTTACATCAAGGGTACAACAACTTGTGACTGTTGCACACAGACCCAGGCAATGCAACGCCTACTGCAATGCCCATTGCTGGATAGTCCATGTACCACTGCAGACCTTGCACTTAACACTCCAATAGTGCAACGATGTGTACAGCAGTGGCGAGCCACTATACAGCATAAGGAAAGGAAAGAAGAAGAACTGCAACACAAAGTCATTCAGGGATCATGTAGATAAGCCTCCTTTCATTTATATTCTATAGCATTCATTCTTTCCAGGAAATGTCATTCATTTTTGGATTTGCAATGGTCTTTCACCAGCTCATAGATATTTCAGTCAATGCAGTTATGAACTCATACATATACAAATTAAGAGCAGGACGAAGCTGACAAGCCTCCAGAGCCACCACTATTTAATAAGATCATAGCTTTCTGACTGTAACCATATTTCATTTTTTTGATAGAACCTTTCACACCAATGAATATCAAGATATTCTTTCCCCCCTTACTTGTTTCAATCTCTGGTAGAGACAACTCATTTGATATATGTTTTTAAATGGTATATAATGGTTAGTTATATACTGTTACTGTGTATTACAGATTTTACTTCGGAGTCACGTGAGTGACTACGTGAAGAACCCGGCCAGGACGCATGCGTGTCATATCGCTACACGCATTGCAACGAGTCACAGCAGGGGGAACGACGTTCCCCTTAGCGGCAGAATTTGAAAGCCGGGAACAGCAGGTAAGGAGACTCTGCGTTCCTTCCACTTACCTTACAGGTGGAGACATGGACCAGATCCACGAAGGCTGCGAAAAAGCTGGCGGGGGAGAACCGCGGAGTTGCGGGCAGCCGGCAGCAGCAGCCAACGGCACGCCAATCTCCCGTAATGGGAACAGCTGTGCCCGACTTCGCTCCCGCACCAGCCACGGCCGGGCGGTAGAGCGAAGCAAAAAACTAACAGAGTCGTTGACTCCGATGAGTCCGACTCTGAATAGCCGCGAGCGGCCAGTGCCCGTGAGCATTGGGGCCGGTTGGAGCGGCTTCAGGAGCAGCCGCGAGCGGCCAGTGCCCGTGCGCATTGGAGCCGGTTGGAGCGGCTGGGAGCGGGGAACAAGAGCAGCCGTGACGGCCACTGCCCGTGAGCATTGGAGCCGGTTGGAGCGGCTGCAGGATCAGCAGCAGCCGCGAGTGGCCTATGCCCGAGAGCATAAGAGCCAGTTGGAGCGGCTGCTGGAGGAAATACTCCAAAGTGGCAGGCTCCGGGAGATGGAGGCTAGCCACAGTGGGCAGTTAGTAAGCCCCACTGCAGTACCTCTTGTGGGGCTGCACAGTGTTTCTCCCTCATCAGAGGGGAGCACGGAGGGTCAATTCTGGGCTGACCCTGAAGAGGGGAGTGATCAACATACCCCTAGTATGCCTGCGGTGAAAGAAAACATGTTGGATATGATGTCCCAGTTTATCCAACCCGACCAAACTGGCCAAAACCTGGAGCCGAAAATAGCGGCAAGCATTGACTACATGTCTTTTAACCAACTACAGGGACAGGCATTATCGGACACCACAGCACGACACTTACCACCAGGGAAATGTAAGTCGCTAAATGTTCCCAGTGTCAACCAGTGCATCTGGAAACATGTCGAGGCATCAATTAGAACCAGGGACTTAAAAATACAGAAAGTCCTATAAGTCCTAACAGCAGGAATTACAGCTTTTGCCCGCACATTGAATGAGCAAAACATGACCCAAGACCACCAAGATGCACTGGCTTTACTCTGCAACTCACAATACGAGTTAAACAATATTAGGAAAAGTGCTATCCAACCGGCTTTAGACCCCAAATTTGCAGGCCTCTGCAAACCTGGAACCTCCTAACCATCAATACTACTATTTGGAGGGGATTTATCAAAACAAGTCAAAGAACTTGACAAAGAGGCGAAAACCCTGGGGCTCATAAAAGCAGCATCCAAAAGCTACTACGGCCAAAAACATCGCCCCTACGCACCCACCAGTTGGCCAAGACAAACTGGAGAAAGCGCAAAAACCAGGAACACCCAACATCGGTCTTTATTAGGCCATGGCCCAGACCGACCTTCCTGGAAAATGCGCAAGCCCTCAACACCAACCCAACTACAGACCCAGACAACGGCGCCTCAACGTCCACGGAGGATGCCAAAGAAGTAACACACCTATCACTGGTAACCATGGAGGTAGGTGGGTCTGGTTCCTTAAGAATTAAAGGGAGCATGGAAGTTGGTGGGAGATTACGATATTATTTGGATGCATGGAATAAGTTAACTACCGACACTTATATTCTAAGCAGTATCCAGGGTTATACCATAGAATTTATACAAAAACATAACCCTCCAGTTCAGCATGTACCGAACCGAATGTTCGTGCTTACAGGCATAGAAAAATCTAAAGCACATGCTGAATTACAGCGGCTATATAAAAAAGGAGTAATTGAGAAAACCCAACACGAATCACAGGAATTCGTGTCCAACATCATTATAAAAAACAAGAAAGATGGTGGTTGCCGCATCATCATCGATTTGACTACTTTGAATACCTTTGTACAATATATTCATTTCAAGATGGAAACCTTTGTTACTACTAAGCAATTGATTTCCGAAGGCTACTACATGGCAAGCATCGATTTAAAAGATGCTTACTATACAGTACCCATAAGAGGTGACCACAGATGTTATTTAAAATTCAACTGGATGGGTCAGCTCTGGCAATACATGGCATTACCTAACATCAGCCCCCAGGCTGTTCACAAAAATTTTGAAACCAGCCCTAGCGTTACTGCGGAAACAAAAACACATGGTAATGACATATCTAGATGACATACTTATTGTTGGCAAAACTTTGGAATTGGCTAAACAAGTGGTAACAGCCACAAAACAATTGTTTGAAAAACTGGGGTTTATCATCCATCCAGTTAAGTCTAAATTAACGCCTTCAACAAAAATGGATTATCTGGGGTTCACCATTAACTCAGTTCTCATGTCAGTGAGTTTGCCGAAAGAAAAGGTTACAGCCTTAATAGAGGCTTGTAGCGAAATCATTGACATCACCAAACCATCCATTAGACTGGTAGCTAGAATAATTGGGAAGATAGCGGCTGCATTTCCAGCCACACAATTCGGACCTTTACACTATCGAAATTTACAGAGAGCAAAAATAAGAGCACTCAAAATTAATGGTGGCCATTTTGACAGACCAATGAAGCTACCAACAGAGGCCATAATGGAACTAAAATGGTGGGAACATTACATCAGGTATTGTTCCAATCCAATAATTATCAGCAACCCGTCTATGGTACTACAAACTGATGCCAGTGCACTTGGTTGGGGTGCTACCAATTCCATCTCCAGCTGTGGAGGGAGATGGAATGCACAGGAGGCTTCATTATTACAAACACTGGGCATAAACTACCTGGAAATGTTAAGTGCATTCCATGGCCTTAAGTCATATTGTTCTGGGTTAAATCACCAGCATGTTAGACTACAAATTGACAACACCACCGTGGTAGTATATATCAACCATATGGGTGGAAACAAATCGACATCATGTGACAATCTGGCCAACACAATTTGGCAATGGTGTATCCAGAGAAATATTTGGATATCAGCTACCTACTTACCAGGTAAACTAAATTTAGTGGCAGACACCAGGTCACGCAAATTCAATGAAAACACTGAATGGATGTTGGATAAAAATGTATTTGCTGAAATTACAGCACGGTATGGAACACCAGATATCGATCTTTTTGCATCCAGGCTCAATCACCAGTTATCAAATTATGTTTCATGGCAACCAGACCCTGGGGCAGCGGCAACAGATGCATTTTCGCTGCATTGGGGGAAATTGTTTATTTATGCATTCCCTCCTTTCTGCCTCATCAGTCGGGTATTAAAGGAAAATACAGCAAGACTCTGCGTCTGGTATTTTGATAGTACCCGATTGGCCTACTCAACCATGGTTCCTGGTGATACTAGACATGGTATTAGAACCATGCATCACCATCCATCATAGACCTAATTTACTGGTCCATCCAGTAACAAAGGAAAGTCACCCATGTCATAATTATATAAACCTATTAATTTGTAGAGTTTGAAAGCACCTCTACAACACCTGGGACTGACGGACCGAACAATGGATATGATTGCATCGGCCCACAGACAGTCCACCAAAAAAACAGTACTTGGTGTCATCAAGAAATGGGAAGTACTGTCACAACAATAAACATCACCCACAGATCTATGAACATCCCGTCTGTTCTGGAATTCCTGGCAAGCCTCCATTACGATGAGAGGCTCAGTCATAGTGCCATCAACTGCGCCAGAAGTGCTCTGTCAACATACCTGTGGCAAGGAACAGAGCGGCATTCTGTTGGGACACACCCTGGTAACCAAACTCATGAGAGGCATTTTAATGTTAATCCCCCAAGAACCAGGTACTCCCAAATATGGGATGTGAGCATTGTACTGACCATGTTAAGAAACTGGTCTCCAGCTACAGCTCTGCCCCTACAGAAACTGACTATGAAAACAGTCATGCTGATGGCCTTGGTCACGGCACAAAGGGTCCAGTCACTACAGAAACTAAGGCTGGACAACATGACTATTTCATCTGGAAATTTAACTTTTCACATCAATGAATTAGTCAAACAGAACAGACAGGGGTCAGCAGGCCTAAAAACAGAATTCAGGGCATACCCGACCGATGATCGTCTCTGTATTGTAACACACTTACTATTATATATGGAGTAAGATCATCAGAGGGAAAGAAATGTCACTTTTAATCAGCTACAAACAGCCACTCAAAACAGTGACAGTCCAGACCATCTCTAGATGGCTAAAACATGTCCTAATAAGGCTGGAGTAGACACTAGCATTTTAAATCTCACTCCACCAGGGCTGCCGCTACATCGGCAGCTATGAAGTTGGATGTTCCTATGGACCAAATTCTCAAGACAGCAGGATGGTCAACGGAGAAAACTTTCCAACGATTTTATAACAAACAGGTCCTAATAAGGCTGGAGTAGACACTAGCATTTTAAATCTCACTCCACCAGGGCTGCTGCTGCATCGGCAGCTATGAAGTTGGATGTTCCTATGGACCAAATCCTCAAGACAGCAGGATGGTCAACGGAGAAAACTTTCCAACGATTTTATAACAAACCATTGAACCTGGAACATTTGCAGAAACAATTTAAAGTTCTGTAATATAATTTACACCATAAATAGGGGCTATAATTTGGTGTTAATATATTTATCGTTGGGTTTTCAATATCGTATTGATGTCTAATGATGTTAACACTATTCTCCCCATAATCAAGGCAGATGTGATGCATGGACTCGTTTCCACGGCATGAAATCACAGAGCTTTAAAATCTTGACGTAGTCACTCACGTGACTCCGAAGTAAAATACTAAGATTAAACGAGAACTTACCAGTTTGAAATTTGATCGTTATTTTATGAGGAGTAACGTTGAGGGATTACGTGCCCTCCGCTCCCACCCTTGATCATATACTCAACTGGTATCTCTTCTCTAATCTTACTATGTTTAGTCATTACAGTTATCTGTGATTTCACACCGCTGCTTTGAAGAATGACACGCATGCGTCCTGGCGGGGTTCTTCACGTAATCCCTCAACGTTACTCCTCATAAAATAACGATCAAACTTCAAACTGGTAAGTTCTCGTTTAATCTTACTATTTACCCATAGACAAGTCACTTTAACATCTTTCCACCTAATTTAAAAACAATTCATTGGCTGTTATATTCATACATAACATGGGTAAATAAAAAAGGTTTAAAAACTGCAGATGTTGGAGATCTGAAATAAAAGCAGAAAATACTGGAAAAACTCAAAAGGGCAGGCAACATATGTGGAATGAGAAACGGTTAATGTTTCAGGTTAAAGATCCTTTATCAAAACATACTACTAAAGTAATATCATGAAATAAATCTGAATGTTTATTATATCCCTTTTTTGTTCATTTTTATAAAAGGGATCCACCTTTCCTTTACGTTCTATTGAATGTTTTTCAATCATAATTTATTTCTCAATAACCCACCAATTGAGATGTTTTACATTTTTTGCATTTATATCAGAAATGTGTGACTGCAAATATTATTGTGATTGTACAAATATGAATTTATTGAAGCACAGATTGCAGTGAAGGAAGTAAGCACCAATATGAAATACAAAGTCAGGAATTATCACTAGTATTGATCACTTAATTACCATACACATATACTTTTGAGTGTAACTTTGTCAGAAGGACTGTGACAGTTTAAAAAGACAACTTGCCACCACATAAGGATAATTTAGGACACCAGCGATGCTCACATCCCAAAAAGAAAATAAAGATAATTGAATGATCAGATCGAGCACTCCATTATAAAAAATTTTGTCAAATCTTTTTGTTAGTTTTTTAAAAAATACATTAGAATGGAATAAACTATGGTGAAATATTACAGCATTTTGGATCTTATCTTGCTGTAACTACTTTATTTCCTGACAATATAATCTTCTAAAAGGTGCAATTTGCAAACAATCTCTAAAATAAAGTAACACGGTAAATATACAGCTATGTCAAAATTATTTGGACACATTGGTTGAAAATTCTTCAGGATCTAAAAAATGCATGGATTTTATTGTGCCTGCTCTGTTCAAGACTGTAGAGAATGGATAATTTGCAATGCATTGCACATATTACAATGTGTGTATGAAATTACAATGGATATTTATATTGAAAAACATTTTTAGGCTTAATCGTCTCTTGCTGACTTTAAAGGCATAAAGGGCCTGTCCCACTAGCATGCGATAGCATGCGTCTAGCATGACCAAACGTGGTCGCTTGAGGCGTACGGCCTCACGGGGCCAGTCCCACTTCGTTTGGCGGAGGCGTATGGAGTTGTGCGGGGCTGGTCCCGACATCGCGAGGGGCTCCAAAAATTTTGCACTGTTCGAAAATTCCGCGTGCCAACGGCCTGTCGGCCCGCAGGCACATTGAAGGCTAAGCAGCGTCTCGACGGGTGTATGCAGCATCTCAACGTCGTACGCAGTGTCTCAACGTCATACGCAGCGTCTCAACGTCGTACGCAGCGTCTTGACGGCGTAGCCTAGCGCGTGGCGTTGCGTGATGACGTCCCCGCCCGACGTGCCGTTGCGCGATGACGTCACCGCTCGACGCCGTGCGACGTCCAAATTCAGTCGGCCCGCCTCCTGCCCAGCTGATTGGTGAGTTTGACGTAAATTACGTCACGCGCGAACTTTGCACGAACTTAGCGCGTACTTACCGCGAGCTTAGCGCGAACTCCGCTTCCGTTTGGTCGCGCTAGACGCATGCAATCGCATGCTGGTGGGACAGGCCCTTTAGCCTCAGAAAACTAAAGATTTTACTTAATAGACTATTTAGTAAACAGATCAAAACCCATGGTTTCTGTTGCTCGACTGCAAACAACCTGACTACGAGCAGCACAGCCTATGGAGGTTTACTAATTTGCACATTAAGGAACACAAGCAAAAATGCAGGATTTCCAATCAATTTGTGGAGCAATAACAGCAAACAGTGATAGTTTTGCAGTCATTATCACCACTCAGTAAAATCCTTTTTGTATGAGATTTGCTTTCCTAAAGCTTAACAAACATTTATTTTATGTACAATATCTCTAAATTAAATTGAATTATATGACAATAGAAGTGATTATTCAGCACAACACATTGATCCACATTATATGAGAACATGTGAAATAGAAGTAGGATTTTGCCTTCTTGCCATTTCTGCTTGGCCTGTCATTCAAGAAGATCACTGCTAATTCCCAATATTCCAAACTCCTTTCTCTTGGATAGAAGATTCCAAATATATATCACACTCTGAGTGCAGAGATTTTTGTGGTTACTTTCAAACCATGATCTCAGTCTGGAAACCCCTACCTGTGGAAACATCAACTGCACATCTACCATGTTAAGTCCTGTTAAGTGAGAATTTTATAATTTCAGCAAGATCTCCTCTGATTCTTCAACAAGGTCCGATTAATATCTCCTCAGTAATCATTAGACTGCTTTGTTCAAATTTCATCTCAATCAATAGCATATACTTTTATTTTTTCCTTGCTGACATATTTATCCTATTTTCCCTTAAATTAATTGATCACAATCACTCCATGTTATTGTTATAGGTAGACAAAAATGCTGGAGAAACTCAGCGGGTGAGGCAGCATCTATGGAGCGAAGGAAATAGGCAATGTTTCGGCCCAAAACTTTGCCTATTTCCTTCGTTCCATAGATGCTGCCTCACCCGCTGAGTTTCTCCAGCATTTTTGTCTACCTTCGATTTTCCAGCATCTGCAGTTCCTTCTTAAACATGTTATTGTTATATACTTAATTAGAATAAACTGTTTTGAATTCCACTTTGAATATATTACCAGTTTTGTGAATTCCTAAAGATTAAAATTCTCCTCCAGTTTTAGAACTGCAACCTAGATGGTCTTTTCTAATAGTTGTATGAGCTAAATAATATATTTTCAAGGGAATGTAGTACTTTAGTTTAATATGAAGTCCAGAATCATGGGGATTAATGGAGGGCAGAACTCTACAATGAATAAATGATTCAAATCAATGATACTTTATTGTCACATGTACCGTGAAATGCTTTGTTTTGCATACAATCTGGTAAAATCATGCAGCAAACCTCACCTTGGGCAGTGCACAAGTTTCACAATGCTTTGGCGCCGACAAGTTACAAAAGTTCACTGAACATTCCTATCTACTGCCTGCCGCCGCACATACCGAAACAATCAAAATTATACAATCAATGTTTTATCAAGGTCAGTAATAAGGTGTGCAAAAAGACGCAAGATAAACAGTTGAAGAGCATTTGGATAGGCATCTGAACTCCAGATAATCAGGCAATCTAAAAATGTGACTGACATGAATACAGCTCTTCCATGACCATGGGTTTGCTGGCAGTTGCTTTGCAACACATGGTGAAGTACAGGGGGTCTGACTCAAATAGTCAGCTACTATGAGAAGAATAGGCCTGATAACAGCGAGACCCAGCCACCACCACCAGCCATCATCACCAATACCACCACCACCACATGCCAGCTATTATTTTGACCGTACATTTATAAACATCTCTATTATTCACAAACATTAACAATTGCTGAGGATCTGTCAAAAAATGAAACTGATGTTAAACAAGTTTTTAAAACAATGTTTTAAAATTAAAACATATCATTAAAACATTTAACATATTTAAACTAACGATTAAATTTAAAAATAATCTCTAACCCATCTGCCAGCAGATGATTTCTCCCATTGATTTTAATGGGTGCGTATTTGCACCTGAAATGCATTCAGCGGATGAATTTTCCATTTGGAAGGCCAGGAAAGTTATGGCAATTTGCATCAACCCTCTGACTACACAAGAGGAATCCAAGTAACAGTGCACAGATCTGTGTCTAGCATGCCGCTAAGTAGAAGGCTACACTAATGCTTCCACTCAGCAACTGACCATTTGCGGGCAGGTTCAACATGCACGTCATTAGATGAGTACCCAAAGTGAGAAAGACAAAATAGGTTGTGCAATCTCCTAATCATAGTCAGTCATGACTGCATGGAAACAGGCCCTTCCGCCTAATTTGTTCATGCCGACCAAGATATCCTATTTTAGCTCATCCCATTTGCCCGTTTTGATGATATTCCTCTAAACCATATCCATTGTATGGAGGGAAATCTAAAAATGCTTTTACCCAAGAGATTTGCTCTTAATGGGAGGCAAAATGCACATGAGTATGAGCATTCCACATCTACAATACGTGTTCAAACTTTGAGACAGTGGATTTGTACTGGACAAGGCTCAAAATAGGAGGTCACATTGGCATCTTCCTCAAACGACTGTTAAAAAGTTTAACTTGTCGGTAAATCTGGCTCATTAGCACAGGAGGAAAATCCATTGTTATCTTTCACTGATGCCTTCAAACAATTTACAAATGAGTAGGCATTCTTCCAAATACTAAGATCTTTTTTTTCTCCTCAATGCTTCTGTAAGATGCCGTTGCAATAATTACGTCAAACATATTAATCTTAATTGGCACCACTGCTACATGCCCAGGTTTGTCTTACTTTATGCTATGTGTATTTTTAATTCAATTAAATTTACACTTCAACACATAATTGAATGTTGAGGTATTTTGATCATCAAGGTTAACAATTCTTCAAGTAATACTGAATTCATTAAAATGTCTGCTAATCAGCAATGAAATGAAGAATGCAATGTTCAACGTTCTCTCCTAACCCACAGACACTATTATTGGTATCACCAGTTAAAAATAACATCCCCTTTGGTAATTGTAAAATGAATTCCTCATGTTTCAATTACAGTTTATATAATTTCTGTTTGAATTCAATTCCAGTAAGGTCAAATTTGGTGGGGGTTTTTTCTGATTGACAATAGACAATAGGTGCAGGAGTAGGCCATTTGGCCCTTCGAGCCAGCACCGCCATTCAATGTGATCATGGCTGATCATCCCCAATCAGTACCCCGTTCCTGCCTTCTCCCCATATCCCCTGACTCCGCTATTTTTAAGAGCCCTGTCTAGCTCTTTCTTGAAAGCATCAAGAGAACCTGCCTCCACTGCCCTCTGAGGCAGCGAATTCCACAGACTTACCACTCTCTGTGAGAAAAAGTGTTTCCTCATCTTCGTTCTAAATGGCTTACTCCTTATTCTTAAACTGTGGCCCCTGGTTCTGGACTCCCCCAACATCGGGAACATGTTTCCTGCCTCTAGCGTGTCCAAGCCCTTAACAATCTTAACAAGCAAAATTGATCATAGAATAGAAATAATTTTGTTTAATATCCCCCTGATGCAAGGATTTCTTTAACAGATAATACTTATTTAGCTTAGTTTCTCCAGCATTTTTGTCATATTTATTTAGCTCTAACTTTTAACTTGGAAAGTTTGTTCTAATTTTTAAAAACAGCTGTGAACGATTATGTAGAACAGCAGACTTGGGGATTTCCAATTTGTCCTGGTATACCAGCTAATGGGTTCAGAAGCATCCTCTGTACACCATTTCAACTCAGCCAGTAATCTGTTTGAAATAAATTGCCAGGTTATTATTTTACATATTTTAGAATAAACAGGTGAATGACTGTTAGAATAAATTACAAGGACAGTTTATGTTGCAGTATTAATTAGTACCTTACCAGAGAATATTAAACATTGTTATTATTTTGTTTTCAGCAGTGAAAAAACAGAGAAAATGCACGTTGGAATATTTATTGATAAAGGGATAAAATGTCACCAAACTCCTCTGTACTGATGAAATGGCTTGAAATGAAACTTCACACACTATAAATAATCTTCCAGTTACATTGTCCACAATAAGCAAAGTGCTTAAGAACATTCCAGAAACTGGAAGAATGATATAAAGCATAAAAATAAAGTGTTGATGCAATTTACTTTCTTCGCCTGTTTAGGGAACCCTTTTGTCAGGAAGTGCAATAATTCCAATATTAAAAATTGAACAATTTTAAACATCATTAATCAATGTCCACATGAATAGTTTCTTGCTGGGATCAATGGATGGTAATTAAAAGCAGGAGCAATCTCCTCTCAATGGATCAGGGTAGTGAAATAATGCTTCCACATCAGCTAAAATCAGTTCAACCACCAGTTTGCTGGACTGGCAGTTACACACAATTAACCCCATATGAAAATACACATGAACAACAAAGTGAACTATAGAGTAAAGCCACAGGAAGATCTTAAAGGGTCAGAGTGGGTGTTAATTTTGCAATCAATTAGATTCACAAGGTACTTAAGTTATAAAAATCACATGACACAGGGACATATTTTAACGGCTTTTAAAACTAACAGACCCAAAATGGAACTGGTGATCTGGAAGGATATTATTGCAAACTTTCCTTATGAAATTATTCTCAATATAATTATCCTCAATTGAATTAATGAACATTAATTTATAAATTCAAGGGTGTGGAAGTTTGCTGATGAATATGCAATGTTCAATTCCATGCACACCTCATCAAATTAAGCAGTCCATGTCCACATTAGGCAAAACTGGACACGATTCAGATCTGGTCCACTCAACTCACGGTCATGAATATTCCCAACTAAAGAGTTTAACTAAGCTCAACAACCAAAGGAGAAGGCACTCAAAATCATATCACCACCTGAATGTTTTCCTCCAAGTCATACACAATCCTGTTTTAAAAATACATCACCATTGTCTAGGCATGTTACAATATTTACCTTCAGCGGCGCTGCAATTCTGCCACTGGCCGTGTGCGCGATTTTGGCGCCTTTGAGGGGGGGGGCAGGGTTAAAACGCGTTTTTTTCCTACCTTGTCCTGGAATATATTTGGTTGGAGTGCATGCTTTTGCTGAAGAATCGTTCCGACGAGCGTTCTGTGTTTTTTTTTTTTTAAATCACCCGACTAGTTCAGCGCTGGAGTAATTTTAAAATCAGCTTCTAAAGCCGTCATCGCCGACATCGGGGACGGATTTCAGGTACGGGACAGGTAAAATAAACCGTTTATTTTATGTATAAAAGTGCTCCTTAAGATGCCTTTAATTCACATTTTAAGTTGCGAAACGGTGATTTTCCCCCCCATACGAACCGGCAGTGTTTTTCCTGCCGATACGGAGTTTAAATTCACCACAAACCGCAACATTCCAAATGATTGCATTCCAGAAAAATCCACTCGCAAGATGATTTAAATGCCCATTAATTTACAGGTATTAAACATTAAATTCTTTCCATTTGGCCTATAAATCCATGACAATGAGATTTAAAAATTAAGTTATATTGTGAATTCTTGTGTGAATGTTATTTGGATACTTAGACTATTTAAAAATGTTAATCTATTCTTAAGAAATTGATAGATGTTTAGATCTAGTAATTGAATTTTGTAATTAGCTACAATTAGGTAACCAACTAATGATATGCTTTAATTTCAAGTCATCTAAGTAAGATTGTTTCCTATTAGTTTCAGAATGCTTCAATCTATAATAACTGAAAATTTATTTCACAGCTTTTGTGTTAAGTCAATGGAAAAGCAATAGGGAACAAGATGCTAATTTCCGAGTATGAAAATGGCCATAACTTTTTTAATACTGAAGATATGAAAGTGAATTAGGTGTCAAATTAAATTTCTTTTTATGCTTTATCTGATGGGATAAATTACAGACTTGATTTTTTAAATCTCAAAATGTTGTAACATTGCTACATTGTCATTGAATCTAAATCTTGTAATTCCCTAACCAACAGCATTGTGAATTCCCACCACCAGGAAAACAGCAGCAGTTGAAGGAGACTCGTCACCATCTTATCAAAGTCAATTTGGGACAATAAACAGACTGTCCAGTAACAGGTAAGCCTCATTTACATGGTAACATTTTGCATATAATTTAAATGGCAATGGGTATCATTTGTGCAATTGCATTTGCCTGGTAAAATACATATGCACACTATTTTGCTGCCTTTGTCCAATGACTGTGCAAGTAATTAAGTTTTTAAACAGGTAACTACTTAAAAAGTATCAATAAAAAAATACCAACATCTTTTATTGCTATTTTAACGGGGAAAAATACTCTATGTATCTGTACAAATAAGTGATCACTATCTAAAGAGTTTACAGTAATATCCTTCCTGAACACTATATTGGGTTTCTGAATCAAGCAAAAGCCGTTGAACCATATGGCATTCAGGAATCAAATTTGCAGTATCTGCGAGTATGGTGGTTTTCAGTTGAAATTACAGTATCTACATTGTTCAGTTGGAAATAGGCCCTTGAGCAACCAAGTCCATGCCAAACGTTGATTATCCATTCAAATTAGTTATATGTTATCCCACTTTCTCTTCCACTCGCTACACATTAGGGACAAATTAGAGGCCAATGAACTTACAAACCTGCACATCTTTGCTATGAAATTTTGCAAAAATATTTGATTAGAAGGAATATAGAAGAATAATGGGTAACCTTATTCAAACGTACAAAATCTAAAATTGACTTGACAGAGTAGATGTTAAGATGTTATCACTTGTGGGGAAATCTTAAATAAGTGGGATGGGGTGGTGGGGGTGGAGGGGGGGCAGTCGTTTAAAACGGATGTCGAAATAAATTTATTATCATGGCGTAGTGAATCTCAGGAATTCTCTGCCGCTGTTAGTGAAGGCCAGACAATTGGATATATTTAAGGTGGAGGCAGAAAAATATTTGTAAGAAAAAGGAATTGAGGATTATGGGGAACTGGCACAGAAGGAGTTGAGGGAAGTATAGATCAGCCATAACCACGCTAAATGGTGAAGCAGGCTGGAGGGATCTGGTGGCCTACACTGAAGTCCATTTTCTTGTCCCCTTGTAATGAGAAATTAGCAAGAGCGTAATCTACAGCTCCACAGAAGGACACACTGTGTAGATATACAGAAAATTACTTCCGAAAAATAATTAGGTTCAGTTTCAGATTGTTTACTGCTGTAAACACCAGGGTCCAATGAAATTCCTTGTTTGTAATCAGATCATTGAGCAAACATAGTACTTAATAATGACAGATGCATTTGATGATAGAACTAATTAATAACCTAGAAATTATGCAAATTAATATCTCTTAGCATTATAGTATGGTGACAAAATTATCTCACTTTTCTATTTCAAAAGGAACATTAAACTACTGTAGTATAGCAAAAAATATGTGCAAAAAAAATCTAGTGACTATTGCCTGGAACAGGCTCTGTGGTTGGGTATTGCTTCAATGTTAGATTCTGAAGGACAGCGCAAATCAAATCTATTCTTTTTTCTGTAATATCATACATCAGTTTTTGAAAGCTGATGGCACATAGCATCTCCATTGAGTTGACCAGTTAATTATTGGCTTCATTTTCACAAGGAGATCTTATATTGTCATAACAGTTGCTCTGCAGCAATGCCAATATGTTTAACTTTCATGGTGTCAATCTATCCCTTGTTCAAAGCATCTCGTACGCATTGCCAATGTTAGCGCACCTAAGAATCAGTTTTATGAGAGTACCCATTGCCATCTCATATTCCAAGTTATTTAATTTATTTAATTTTTAATCCACCAAGACTACGTTACATTAGATCTATCAAGCCCTTAACAGAGAACCTATTTGTAGAGAATGGGCTTCTAGAGCAGGATTACAATTTATTTCTTGTGTTGGCCCAGTCAGAGCATGGTTGCTCTGAGTACTTTTTTCTGTTGAGTCCATTAATCTTAATGCAATAGCCCGGCGGAAATCTTGTTCCCAGGGAACACTGCTCAGAAGCAAGATCAATAGGTGCACATCATGCTGAAACTAAAAGAAGCAATTACCTCAAGGGGTTCTAATGACTCTCCTTATGCAATGGCTGTTTTTAAGTAGATGGTTATTTGCGAGTGCTTTCATTGTTTAATGAGCAGCTGTGCTGAACTGAACTGAACTGAACTTTATTTATAGAGCACTTTAAAAACAACCACTGTTGCAACAAAGTGCTGTACATGACTAATCATAAACATAAAACAAAACAATAAAAACATTAAAAGACAGTAAAAACAATAAAAAAACAATAATAGAAACACTAAAACAAGAGCAAAGTCTCATGCAGGGGCGAAAGCCAAGGAATAGAAAAGGGTTTTAAGACTAGTTTTGAAAATGGACAGTGAAGAGGCCTGTCTAATGTGCAAAGGTAGAGTGTTCCATAATGTCGGAGCAGCAACAGAGAAGGCTCTATCCCCTCTGAGCTTCCGCTTAGACCTCGGTACCTCCAGGAGCAGCTGATCAGCTGACCTGAGGCACCGAGCAGGAGCGTAGGGATGAGGCAGCTCAGAGAGGTAAGGCGGGGCGAGACCATTTAAAGATTTAAAAACAAATAAAATAATCTTAAAATGAACTCTAAAGTACACAGGCAGCCAGTGGAGGGAGGCCAGAATAGGCGTTATGTGCTCCCTCTTACGTGTTCCAGTTAAAAGGCGAGCAGCAGCATTCTGAACCAACTGGAGACGTGCAAGGGAAGATTGGCTAACTCCAAAATAAAGTGCATTACAGTAATCCAGCCGAGACGTAATGAAGGCATGGATTACAGTTTCAAAATGCTGTCGTTCAAGAATGGGCTTCACCTTTGCCAGCTGCCTTAAATGAAAGAAGCTGGACTTAACTACCGCGCCTATTTGACGATCTAATTTAAAATCACTGTCCATCTTAAAACCCAAGTTTAAAACTATTGGCTTCACATACAGTGCCAAGGGACCCAAGTCAACAGGGGGAGGTTCACGGGAGCCATTGGGACCAAACACTATCACTTCTGTTTTCTTTTCACTAAAATTTAAAAAGTTTAGGGTCATCCAGGATTTAATGTCATCAAGACATAACAGAAGTGGTTTGACTGAGAAAGCATCTTTCTTCTTCAGCGGCACATATATCTGACTATCATCAGCATAACAATGAAAAGAGATGCCATGCTTTCTAAGAATGGAACCCAGAGGAAGTACAGTGAGAAAAGCAGGGGCCCTAAAATTGAACCCTGCGGAACCCCATATGACAGAGGAACGGAGGAAGATTCAGAACAAGCAAGGCTTGCACACATAGTTCTGTCTGCCAGATAAGATCTGAACCATTCCAGGGCACTACCACAAATGCCCACTAGGTGCTGTAACCGAGATACTAAAATATCATGATCCACTGTATCAAAGGCAGCAGATAGGTTCAGCAGGTGCAAGTTGTTCAGAATCCCTGACAGCAGCACCTTTTCCTTGTGAACCACTGTGTCTCCAGGTATTAATGTGTCCATAAGCCATACCTGCTCACGGTCTACAACCATCTGCTCTTCATGAACGTTGAAATCCGATGGAGGTTCTTAAAATCGTGGAGACCAAGCCGAATACAAGTGAAGAAATTGTTCTGGTTGTCAGCAAGGTTAAGAACCAGAGATTCAGATTCAGATTCAGATTCAATTTTAATTGTCATTGTCAGTGTACAGTACAGAGACAACGAAATGCATTTAGCATCTCCCTGGAAGAGCGACATAGCAAATGATTTAAATAAATAATAATAAGTGATAATAAGTGTCCGGGGGGTGGGGGGGTGATTGGCAGTCACCGAGGTACGTTGTTGAGTAGAGTGACAGCCGCCGGGAAGAAGCTGTTCCTGGACCTGCTGGTTCGGCAACGGAGAGACCTGTAGCGCCTCCCGGATGGTAGGAGGGTAAACAGTCCATGGTTGGGGTGAGAGCAGTCCTTGGCGATGCTGAGCGCCCTCCGCAGACAACGCTTGCTTTGGACAGACTCAATGGAGGGGAGCGAGGAACCGGTGATGCGTTGGGCAATTTTCACCACCCTCTGCAATGCCTTCCGGTCGGAGACAGAGCAGTTGCCATACCATACTGTGATGCAGTTGGTAAGGATGCTCTCGATGGTGCAGCGGTAGAAGTTCACCAGGATCTGAGGAGACAGATGGACCTTCTTCAGTCTCCTCAGGAAGAAGAGACGCTGGTGAGCCTTCTTGATCAGAGTTGAGGTATTGTGGGTCCAAGAGAGGTCATCGGAGATGTTGACTCCCAGGAACCTGAAGCTAGAAACACGTTCCACCTCCGTCCCGTTAATGTGGATGGGGGTGTGCGTGCCGCCCCTGGACTTCCTGAAGTCTACAATGAGCTCCTTGGTCTTCTTGGAGTTAAGGGCCAGGTTGTTGTCAGCGCACCATGCTGCTAAGTGCTGGACCTCCTCCCTGTAGGCCGACTCATCGTTGTTGCTGATGAGGCCAATCACCATTGTATCATCTGCATACTTGATGATGGTGTTAGTACCATGTACAGGTGTGCAGTCATAGGTGAAGAGGGAGTAGAGGAGGGGGCTCAGCACACAGCCCTGTGGAACGCCGGTGTTCAGGGTGAGGGTTGAAGAGGTGTGCTTGTCTAACCTAACAGACTGGGGTCTGTTGGTTAGAAAGTCCAGTATCCAGTTGCAGAGGGAGGGGTCGATGCCCAGGTTACCGAGTTTGGTGATCAGTTTTGATGGTATAATGGTGTTGAATGCTGAGCTGTAATCGATGAACAGCATTCTTACGTAAGTGTCTCTGTTGTCGAGGTGGGAGAGGGCGGAGTGAAGTGCCGTTGAGATGGCATCCTCCGTACTCCTGTTCTTGCGGTAGGCAAACTGATAGGGATCCAGTGTGGGGGGTAGGCAGCTTTTGAAGTGTGCCAGGACCAGCCTCTCGAAGCACTTGGTGATGATGGGGGTAAGTGCAACTGGGCGGAAGTCGTTGAGGCTTGCCGCAGTGGAGTGTTTTGGCACTGGCACGATGGAGGTGGTTTTACAAAATTACCTGAAGTGTCCTTCGGAAGAATTTCTTCCACAGCGAATGGTTAAAATTTGGAATGTACTGACAGGGGAAAATAGTGGAGGCCGATTTGACTGGTGTTCAAAAGGGAATCGGTTAAGCAATTGAAAGAATATAAACTACATGGCTGAAATAATAATCAGGGCAATGGGGCTAGTTGAAATGTTCTGCTGAGAACTGCACAGCTACAATCTGTGAAACAACTCATCTACAGCTCTTGTAGATTGGCTATTTCATACTAGCCAATTATAGCGTTTGTTAGTAGTGATTCCGTCTATTATGTACTTCATATTATCAAGAGCTTGCTTACGCTAGTTAGTTTAGAATAGCAGCTCGGAGATGTAATGTCTGCAGATCCTTGCTGTAAGCAGATTTAATAAACATGTGTTGTATCTTGATGTGTGTTCGAGTCGACTCATTACATGGTGTCAGAAGTGGGATTAGACGTTTCTGGGTCCAGTGGAATCTGCGAAAACGAGCTTTTGGCATCCAGAACTGAGAATACTGCTGCGTTGCCTATCTGAGCAGCAACTTCTTCTGTCATTCGCATTGGGTAATGCAGGCGTTTGATGGTAGTGTTAAGTTCTCTGGGGTTGATGCAGATACGGATCTTGTTTTTATTTGTTGCAACCACCATGGTGGAAACCCAGTCAGACGGGTCAGTAACTTCAGCAAGAACACCCATGGAGACCATGCGCTTGAGTTCATTGTGTATTTGGTCATGCATGGCACTCAGACCACAGGAGTAACTTTGGGATCAACAGCAATGTGGTATTTGATAGGCAACTTGCCAAGCTCATCGTTAAACAGTTCTTTGTATTGAGAGAGTCGCTGTTTAGTGGACCCATCAGCAAGACAGAGTTTATGGACAGCGCAGCCAAAGTAACCAGGCCTAGATCGTGACATGCATTGATACTGAGCAAAGTCTCTGACGTCGTGAGCTTACAAAGGTTCCTCGGAATGGTGAACTACCTGGGAAAATGTATTCCCAACCTCAGCGACATATCTGCCCCCCTGCGAGAACTGACACACAAGGGTGCAGATCATGGTTTACCGGCCCGGAATGACCAAATACATACGAGTAAAAAACGAAGTTTGCGCCGTCTGCGAAAGCCTGACGCCACATCAGCAAAAGCAGCCTTTACTACCGCACCCGATCCCTCCTCTCCCGTGGACCACGTTAGCTACCGACATCTTCGAATGGCATGGAAAATACTATCCCAGCAGCCCTGTGTCCAACGGACTCGCCGAACGCACTGTCCGAAGTGCAAAACAACTCATGGAGCAGTCGTACCTTGCCAAATCAGACGTGTACCTGGACTTGCTCAACCTAAGGAATATTGCATGGGATCCCATACTGGGTTCTCCAGCCCAACGACTGGTGTCTCGCCAAACCTGTGCTCCTCTGCTCATGTCCCAGCAGCTTTTGCAGCCACAAGTTCGTTCCCCGCCTGCAGTTAAAAAGCAACTACAATTCAAACGTGACACGCAGAAATGCTTCTTCGACAAATCCAGCAAGCCATTTAAACCTCTCGCACGTGGACAAGTGGTCTGTCTCCAGACAAACAAGGGCTATGCACGTCTGGAACACATCTTATCTGGCCGCGCTCTTATCTGGTTGAAGCGGACGGAGTCATCTACAGACAAAACCGTCAACATATCCTTCGGATGAAGGAACTGCATCCTGCGACTCCATATCCTGATGTCTCGCATTTCGTATACCCTCCCACAGTCGGCCCCGCATCCCCACTGCCACCTATCGTTTCCACCGCGGTCTCCCCACAGCATTTATTGACTAGCTCGCCTATGTCGTCACCCTCCCTGCCTGTCGGGTCGCCGGACGTTTCCCCATTTCCCTCCCCGGTATCTTCTCCAGTGAAAGGAGGTGAGGCGGACTCCTACCTGGATGGGTTTGCAGGCCACCCGTTAGATATGGCGATTTTGTGTAATTTTACAAATGTATTATTAACATTCCGCCTATATTGCTTAGCCACCGATGTTTCTTTTGTTTCTACAAGGAAGGATGTAAATTGGCTATTTCATACTAGCCAATTATAGTGTTTGTTAGTAGTGAATCCGCCTATTATGTGCTTCATATTATCAAGAGCTTGCTTACGCTAGTTAGCTTCGAGTAGCAGCTCGGAGATGTAATGTCTGCAGATCCTTGCTGTAAGTAGATTCAATAAACGTGTTGTATCTTGATGTGTGTTCGAGACGACTTATTACAGCTTTCTAGTGCATCGTCCGGTTACAAAATTCATATCCAATACTTGAATGTGCTTGGTCGTCATAAGGTTGATGAATGCATGACTCGGATTTTGTTCTGCTTTATTTGTTCTTCTGCCTAATTTTATATATTTCCACGATAATGTCGAACATCCAGATAATTACTTACTTAATCATTGTCATGCTAAAACTGCACATTGCAATTAGTAGTGGATTACACCACATTAATTTTGTGAAAAAGTAACTATACCATGATTAACTATCAGCAGTGGACTCAACATTAAATGTAGGTAGAGAAAATAAAAATAGGAAATATTGTTAGGAAGCAGAATTTATTAAAAAACGTCACAAAAATAGTATCTTTTTTAATGACCCATAACTTTGAAAGGACCAATTTCATCAATTCCATAGTCTCCATAGAACGAGTGAATAAAGTAACAATCAGTTCCCCTGTTTATCCTTCTACTCCAGGCTATGTTCGCAATGTGACTGATATATTTATAAATGTGAGTGAATGACAGCCATCAGAATTTCCCCATAAAGCATGTGATGATGCAAATAATTCCTTCCTCAGACTATAAATGATGTCCAAATAACTTTTTTTTCCAGTCAAAAAAAATTATGGAGTGCCTTGCCCAGAAATAGGATTAATCCCTCTTATTGTGTGCCAAATCATAATCAAATATGGAGCCAAATATATTCTTAGTTTTCCTTCAAAAATTGAATTTTTTTTTTAAACAGGACATTTGAAACAGTATTAAGTTCATTTAATTTCTGAAGATGTAAATTGGACCTGCGAGGTTCTTGACAATCGACACCAAATTTAGGCCATCTTCTGTTATTTTCTCTGATCGGAGAAAGGCATCACACCACATGAAAGATACCAACAACATAACTGTGGCTGCCTTGGAGGAGACAGCATCTGCAGGTTATAAGGGCAGGATCCCTGGAGTTAGTGGGAAAACAGGTCATTCATATCACATACTTCCCAAGTGCAAGGAAAGGGAGGAGAACTGCTCCGGAAGTGGCGGCGCTGTTAACAGCTGCGGCTCGCCTGCAGTCCGTCTGTATTTACTTTTTTCTGTTGTATTTTTTGTCTTGTTTTGGTTAAGTTTTAGTTTGTTGGGTTGTGTTAGAGGGGGGGGGGGGGGTGAAACATGTTCTCTGTCTCTTCCTTCGGGGAAATGCGACTTTTTCGTGTCGTATCCCCCTTCTCTGCCTCCGTCTGCGCTGAGGCCTAATGGTGGAGCTGGCGGCCTCCAGCCTGCGACTGACCCCGAGGCTCCGGAGGCAGAGCCAGCCAGGACTCACCAACGAGAGGCTGGCCGTCTTCGGGGCTGAGGCAGTGGTGGCCCGACTTGCTGGTGCGGCGTTCTGGCTTTCGGCGGCGGCCTGGAGCTGATGCAGCGGGGCTCGGAGCTGAGACTGCGGGACCCGGAGCTGGGGCAGCGGCCTGGAGCTGGGGCGGCTGCCCGGACCTGGGGCAGCGGCCCGGAGCGGAGACTGCGGGACCCGGAGCTGGGGCGGCGGCCCGGAGCGGAGACTGCGAGACCCGGAGCTGGGGCAGCGGCCCGGAGCGGAGACTGCGGGACCCGGAGCTGGGGCGGCGGCCTGGAGCGGAGACTGCGCGACCCGGAGCTGGGGCAGCGGCCCGGAGCGGAGACTGCGGGACCCGGAGCTGGGGCGGCGGCCTGGAGCTGGGGCGGCTGCCCGGAGCTGATGCTGTGGCGGGCCGTCTCGGAGCGGAGACGGCGTTCCTGCTTTCGGCGGCGGCGACATCACCACGGAGGTCCGCTGGACTGGAGGGCGGCATCTCCGGCCTGGATCGATCGCCTCAGCGCAGAGGGAGAACAAGGAGGGAAGAGACGGAGACTAAGACTTTGCCTCCATCACAGTGAGGATGTGCTTGGTGAACTCACTGTGGTGGATGTTTAATTTGTGTTTATTGTATGTTTTGTTTTTATTGGTTTTGTGTATGACTGCAGGCAACATAATTTCGTTCAGACCGAAAGGTCTGAATGACAATAAAGGAATCTAATTCTAATTGACTATACAGCACGGAAACAGATGCTTGTCCATGCCAGTCAAGTTGGCATTCTGGCTAATCCCATTTGGCCCATTGTAATCTAACCCTTCCTAAATATATATCTGTCAAAAGGTCTTTAATGTCTAATTGTATCTGGTTCAATAACTTCCTCTGACAGTCTGATCCAAGTTGCTCTTGAGGTCCCTCTTAAATCTCTCTCCACATGCTCTCAAGTTTTAGAATTTTCTACCCTGGGGAAAAAGTGTGTTCAATTTATTGACACCTCTTGTGATTTTGTATACTTCAATAAGAAGATACCAAAGCTTGAAAACATGTATAACCAGATTCAAAAACAGCTTCTTCCCTGCTGTTATCAGACTACTTTTGTACTGAACGATCCTCTAAGGGTGTAGTCCCGATCTCCCAACCTACCTGATTGCAGCTCTTTGCATTTTTATTTTTCTGCACTTTGCAACGACTATAATGCTACAATGCTGCAACACTACATTCTGCAGTCTGGTACTTTTCTCGATGCTTTACTTGTTTTACTTGTGTAATGGCTTGATGTAGTCATGCATAGTATGATTTAAGTGGATTACAAGCAAAAAGGTTTTCCACTCCATTTTGGTACATGTGACAATAATAAATCAATATCAATGGGTCACCCATGAGCCTCCAATGCTCAAGAGAAAAAATTCCAAACCTATCCAACCTCTCCCTATAATTCAAGCCTGCAATTCTGGGTAACAACTTGTGAATCTTTTCAGCACCATTTCTAACTTAATGCCTTCCTTCCTTTTGCTAGGAGACCAGACCGGCACACAGTTATCCAACTGGGATCACGCCAATGATTTGTACAGCTTTAGGTTTTGTTTTGGAGATGCAGTGTGGAAACAGGCCCTTCTGCCCACCAAGTCCACGCCGACTAATGATCACCTGTACATTAGTTTGTTTAAGAAAGAATGGCAGATGCTGGAAAAATCGAAGGTAGACAAAAATGCTGGAGAAACTCAGCGGGTGAGGCAGCATATATGGAGCGAAGGAATAGGTGGCGTTTCGGGTCGAGATCCTTCTTCGGTCTGAATCTTCTTCTTCAGACCGAAGAAGGGTCTCGTCCCGAAACGACACCTATTCCTTCGCTCCATAAATGCTGCCTCACCCGCTGAGTTTCTCCAGCATTTTTGTCTACCTGTACATTAGTTCTTTGTTATCCCACTTTTGCATTCAGTATACATGGGCAATTTATGGAAGCCAATTAACCTACAAACCTGCATGTCTTTGGAATGTGGGATGAAACTGGAACACCTGGTGAAAACCCACACGATCATGGAGAGAAGGTAGAAACTCCACACAGACAGCATCTGTAGTCAGGAATGAACCTGCATCTCTGGACCCATGAGGCAGCACCTCCACGCCACTGTCACCCTTATATCATATGCTGCCCTTATATCGTGATGTCTCAATTTTCATTTTCTGTACCCTTCCCAATGAAGACAGATGTGTCAAATGCTGCCTTCAACACCTGTCCACCTGAACCATCACTTTCAGGGAACAATGCACTAGTACACCTGGATCCCCTGTCAAACTCTCCAGGGCCCTCCCTGGCTTTACTACTAAAGTGCAATACCTTACTCAGAGTTCAATTCTTAAATTGGGGTGGAAGATTGCAACCTTCATGTGGTCCGCCCTGTTTCGACGAATGCATTCAACCCGCCGTGTACATTCAAATAAGATCAAATAGAACAAGTTGTCCTACAACTTTAGGCTGTGCACGCCATATGCAAGATTAATTCTTAAATTCCATTTGCCATTCCTTGGCCCACGTTTCCAACTAATATCAATCCTGTTGTAAACTTATATATTTTTTCCTTACTGTCCACCATACTAGCAGATTGGGTGTCATCTGCAAATTTACTACCTCAATGCAAAAAAAGCCAAGAAGTGGCTCATCTTCCACATGTCCTCACTCATTCAGTTAATGAAGAAATATAGTCAGCCAGGAAATGTCAGGGTGGGTGAAAGCAGTGCCCAAGTGACCTCCAAGATGCTACAATGAGCAGCATGCAGTAGCAACAATCTCCAACATCCATTTCAAAAGATTCTGTTGAGAGATAGTTCAGAGTCAAAGATGCCTTGACCTTCATAGGAAGAGCAGCTGAGATGGGAGAATACACTCCTTGCTAGCTGTAGTGTATTCTTCGTGGTAGCCTTAAAATACTGCAGCTTGCAATTTAATTGCTGATCAAAGATATCGAGGTGGTTTCTCTAAAGGCCCCATGGGAGTAGACACCATGTACAATGGTATATCTTTGAAACCACCCTCTATGACCAGTCATTGTCATAACCATATCTGTCAGTTGTATAATTTCAGAAGCAGACATTAAATGAGCATGTCCTCAGCTAAATGCTGAAGAAAACACTCCTTGTTAGTTCCAGCAAATTCTGCTGACTTTTGGTGCTGGTGCTGGTGCAGCCTGCGGTCCACTACCCAGATAAGCCTCGTGATGTCATCAGGGTACCAAACTAAATAGTTCAAAGAAAACAATGCAATGCAACAAAAAAAAATAGTTTGTGTGGTGATGTATCAATGAGAATTGTCACAAAAGCTTCCATTTAGGTATTGGGTGATAGAAACAAAGTATTGGCTATCCAAATTTTCCAATGGACATAATTTTGCCTAAAATGATCAACAGTTTTCATGTATGATTATACACAGAAAATTAGAGTTAAATTTCAATTTCTGCATGTATCACTTATTGACAACACAGTTGCTACAACAGAATATAGTTCAGCAAGACTTTTAAGGGAAAAGCAGAGGCAAAATGGACTCTATTTTCATTCCATATTTGCACAAATGGCTTTAAGTGATTTTCTTTTAGGTCAGCTTGCTATAACTCAAAGCTTCTTCAACAATGAAAGGAAATCAAATGCTCAGATATTTAATTGTGTAATTCATGTTTGTTGTTATTTGATTGAACAACAGCACAACATTGATTGCAAAGGACAACTAGTTTGACCACGTACTAAGTACAACACTGATTTATTAGCTTCCTTGCAGATGATGTGACTATGCACAAAAGCCACCAGGCTTCTATTGTGGATATCAACTGATATCTAATGTTATTTTGAAAGAGTGGTTTAACACTGTAATTTTCCACAGGTGTACAATTTAATATTACAGTGTAGCAGCACATAGTGGTGGTTGGGGAAATGCGAACCCTCGTTATTGGTTGGCGCCATCACATGACCGCGGGTGTTGGTTCGCGGGCTTTTCTCCTCAGTCGACAGCGCTCCTCCCGGTAGCAGGAGCTATTATACAGTTGGCTGACCCGACACGCGGTTTCTGAGTACTCTAACTTGTTTGTTGTTCCAACAATAAAAATGGGTTTACTCAACCTGCCTGTCTCACCAAAGTGGTGACACCCACTGGTCCGATCATTAATTATGAATGCCGCCAAAAACTTCGACGCCCAGCCCGCCCAGCAAAATGCGGTGGCTCTGAAACCGCCCGTTTTCTGGGCGGTACAACCTCAAGTGTGGTTGACCCGCATTGAGGCCCAATTTGAGCTCCACAACATCGTCGTGGATGCCACCCACTACTTTTACGTGATCGGGGCGCTCAATCAGGAGACTGCCACCCAAGGCTCTGCTGCTCCGCACTTTCGGGCTCAGTCGCCGCAATCGCGCGGCTCGCCTTTTGCATATAGATGGCCTCGGAGATCGTAAGCCTTCTGCGCTGATAAGCGAGATGCTCGCACTGATGGATGGCCATCAGCCCTGCCTGTTGTTTGAGCAGGCCTTCCTCAAGCAGATGCCCGACGACATCCGCCTGCTCCTTGCTGGATCGGATTTCGCCGACCCCCTGCAGCTCGCTGAATGGGCCGACGAGCTATGACTCGCCAAGCAGCAAGACGGTGGATCCATCAGCCGGGTGTCCATGCCTTTGCACCAGCAGCCTCGCAAGGATGTCCAGCCCTCCGCTGCCTTCGCTGCGCCGCAGCCGCCTGCCGGACACCTCAGTAAGCACCAGTGGTGCTACTACCACCAACGCTGTGGTGCAGAGGCCCGCCAATGCCGCGCCCCCTGCTCGTTTCCGGGAAATGCCTCGGCCGATCGCCAGTAGAGATTATCGCGGTCAGCCAGAACCATTGCCTCTACGTCCGGACCGCCATTCCAGGCTTCGCTTCCTGGTGGACACCAGGGCTGTGCTGAGCATCCTCCCTCCGTCTGGGCTCGATACTCGTTCCAGTAAGCATGGACCCGCCCTGACCGCCATAAATGGCAGCCCCATCCGTACTTACGGCACTCGGACCCTTTCCCTTGTCCTCAACACCCATCATTACTCGTGGACTTTCACCATCGTGGACATTTCCCAGCCGTTGCTGGGTGCCGATTATCTGAGGGCCTTTTCTTTAATGGTGGATGTGCTGGGCCGGCGCCTCGTGCCTCTGGAGTCCCCGCGGCCCCTTCCAGGCCACACCTGGGATCTGTGACTGATGTGGGCGGGGCATATGCCTCCATACTAGCCGAATTCCTGGAGCTCCTGACCCCTCGCTTTCACACGGCTGCCCCTAAGCACAGGGTGGACCATCATATCACTACTGCCGGTCCCCCACTGCCTGCATGGGCGCGCAGGGTCCCGCCCGACAAGCTGCGTCTCACTAAGGAGGAATTCCGCCAAATGGAGGACATGGGTATTGTGTGGCGCTCCGACAGCCCATGGGCATCCCCATTACACATGGATCCCAAATCATCTAGGGGCTGGAGACCGTGTGAGGATAACCGACGCCTGATCGCTGTCATGACCGCTGATCGCTACCCAGTCCCGCATATTCAGGACTTCACGGTCCTACTGGATGGTGCTACATTTTTTTCTAAGGTGGATCTGGTGTGCTGCTACCACCAGATTCCCGTCCACCTCGATGATGTGCCCAAGACTGCCATCATCACCCCATTCGGCCTATTTGAGTGGCTGCGGATGCTGTTTGGTTTAAAGAACGCGCGCAGGCTTTCCAGCGGTTAATGGATATGGTGGGTCGGGGATTGGAGTTCATGTTCGTGTACCTGGACGACATTCTGGTTGCCAGCCGCTCCCACCAGGAACACTGCGCGCACCTCTGGGTACTGTTCCAGTGGCTTCAGGACTACGGGCTGGTGATCAACCCCGCCAAGTATGTTTGGCCTCACCTCTATTTCTTCCCGGGGCACCATGTCACCTCACAGGGCGCTGCTCCTCTGCCCACTAAGGTGGAGGCTATTTGGCAGTTTCCTTGGCCACTCACCATCAAGGGGCTACAGGAGTTTGTCGGCATGGTCAAATATTACCATCACTTCATGCCGGTGGCAGCCCAGATCATGCGGCCTTTTTTTCAGTGCCTAGCCGGTAAGCCACGTGACCTAGTGTGGGACGCTGAGATCGAGGCTGCTTTCGACAGTGCGAAGGAGGCGCTGGCCAAGGCCACCATGCTGGTACACTCGCGGGCTGCTGCCCCGACCGCCCTCACTGTGGATGCCTCGGATACGGCTGTCGGAGGGGTTTTGGAGCAGTTCATTGACGGTCGCTGGCAGCCGCTTGCATTTTTCAGCTGACAACTGAGGTTGCTGGAGCGGAGCTACAGCGCTTTTGATCGGGAGCTTTTGGCCCTTTATTTGGAGGTCCGCCATTTTCGTTATTTCCTTGAGGGCAGGCCTTTCACTGCATTCACGGACCACAAGCCCCTAACGTTTGCCTTTACAAAGGTGTCCGACCCCTGGTCAGCTCGGCAACAACGTCACCTGGCGTTCGTGTCAGAGTACACCACCGATGTCCAGCACGTGTCAGGCAAGCTGAACCTGGTCTTGGACGCTTTGTCTCGCCCTGCGGTCCCGGCCGTGTCATCTGAGGACCCCGGCATGGACTTTTCGGGGCTGGCTGCCGCGCAACGTGAGGGTGGTGAAATGGATGCTTATCAGTCGGCTACCTCGGGGTTGATATTGGCTGATGTCCCTTTTGGTCCGGCAGATGTATCAGTCCTCTGCGACGTGTCCACAGGGTGACCACGTCCTATCGTCCCCGTGGGTTGGCGGCTGTCCACGGTCTGGCCCATCCTTCCATCCGGGCGACTTCTTCGTTGGTGGCGGACAAGTTTGGCTGGCTAGGCCATCGTAAACAGGTTGCAGCCTGGGCCTGCATTCCCTGTCAGACGTCGAAAGTTCAGCGACATGTGTGAATGCCACTTCAGGACTTTGTGGATCCCCACTGTCGGTTCCAGCAAATCCATATCGATTTGGCGGGTCTGCTGCCGACGTCTCGCGGTGCCACCCACCTGCTTACCACCGTGGACCGCTTCACGAGGTGGCCAGAGGCCGTTCCACTCGCTGACACCTCTTGTGCTTGGGCTCTCGCGGCCCACTTTATAGCTCGTTTTGGTGTGTCTGCGGACATCTCCACTGACCGTGGGACACAGTTTACTTTGGCTTTGTAGTTGGCTTTGGCACAGCTGTATGGGGTGCAGCTGCATCACACCACCGCCTATCACCCTCAGGCCAACGGGTTGGAGCGCTTCCATCGATATTTGAAGTCGGCGCTGAAGGCGTGGCTTACGGGCCCAGACTGGGTGGACGAGTTGACTTGGGTGTTGCTGGGGATCCGCATGGCCCCAAAGGCGGATTTGGACAAGTCATCTGCTGAGCTTGTGTACAGCTCCCCGCTGCGGGTGCCTGGGGATTTCCTTCCTGCGGGTTGGGGGCTGCAGGAGCCCACTTTGTCTGTGTTGGCGAACCACCGGGAGAAAGTGGGTGGCCTGGCTCCCATTCTGACATCTCGTCATGGGGTTGCTCTGGTATATGTGCCGCCGGAGCTTAAGGACTGTTTGTTTATGTTTCTCCGCAGGGACTCGCACCGGACACAGCAGACTTATGAAGGTCCTTTCCGGGTGTCGGGACTTTTCTTTTGGATGTCGTGGGTCAGGCGGAAATGGCTTCGGTGGCTCGCCTCTAGCCCACCTGGATATCGATAGCCCAGTGGTGGTGGCTCAACCCCGGCATAGAGGTCGTCTGCTGGCCATTCCTGTTGCGCCTGTTGTGCCCGTTTCCCCTGTGACTTTGCCGCCTGCTGGCTTTGTTCCGCCAGTACCGCCGGTTGTGCCTGTTCCTCTGGTTTCTACTCAGTCCAATCACCTCATTCAGCCTCCCGCTCGGTTCCTTACCTTGGGTTCTGGGGGTGTCCTGTAGCAGCACCTAGTGGTGGCTTGGGGAAGTGCGAACACTCGTTATTGGTTGGCGCCATCACGTGACCGCGGGTGTGTGTTTGTGGGCTTTTCTCCTCAGTCAACAGCGCTCCTCCCGGTAGCAGGAGCTATTATACAGTTGGCTGACCCAGCATATGGTTTCTGAGTACTCTAACTTGTTTGTTGTTCCTACAATAAAAATCGTTTTACTCAACCTGCCTGTCTCGCCAAAACAGCCACAATACTGAAATGTGTCCATAGCGAAGAAACAATGTAAATCACAACAAAAATGTTCTCGCAGGTGGTCAAGGCCTACTGACTGAGAGTTAAATAGAAAATTGTTACAAACTGCACTTGGAGAACCCAAACTCAAAACAAACACTTAAGGGCCTGTCCCACTAACATGACTTTTCAGCAACTGTCTTCGACCTTCAAGCTCGAGGGCACTCGCCTGAAAAACCTCGAGCTGGATCGACCGTCAGCGATGAAACCACGAGCTGGATCGACTGTCAGCGCGCACGCATGCACGCACACACCAGGGGCTCCAACATTAAGACCCGGAGTGGCGCCTTACATCACCCGGCGCGGGACTTGCCATCGCCTGCCGGGGGCTCCAACATTAAGACCCGGAGCTAGGTCTTTCATCGCCCGGCGCAGCCTTAATGGCCGCGGGACTTGCCATCGCCCACCTGGGGCTTTAACATCGGGAGAAGAATGGAACACAGGGGAGAGACAAGACTTTGCCTTCCATCACAGTGAGGAGATTCACTGTGGTGGATGTTTGTATAAATTGTGTTGGTTGTATGTCTTGGTTCATTCTTGTTGTATGACTGCAGAAACCAAATTTCGTTTGAACTTCATTTGAGGTTCAAATGTCAAATAAATAAATTGTTTAATTGTATGTACAATAAAACTTGAATAATCTGCAATACATTCATAAAACCTGATGGTTTGGCATCTGATTTACCAGGTAAATTGATTCTCTTCTCTTTCTCTATCCCCCTACCCCCCCCCCCCCCCCTCCCCACAGGGGGCCTCGGTTGCCCCGATGTGGAGGCTTCGGTCGCCCCGATGGATGGTTCGGCTGCCTCGACCGTGGGAGAAAAATGAGGTAAGAAGATTAGACTTTATTGCCTTCCATCACAGTGAGGAATGTGAAATCCTCTAAGGTGGATGTTTATGTTAACTTTTACGTAGTTGTGTGTCTTGGTGCTTTTTTTAGTATGGCTGTATGGTAATAAAAATATCACTGTACCTTAATTGGTACACGTAACAATAAAAGACCTTTGAAACCTTTGAAACTTAAACAAAACCTTACAAATGTATATAACTTTAAAAATATTGGAATATCTAATTCTATACACCTTCATAATTGTGCCGGAATGGTCTTGACAGTAGGGGCATTTCGGCCATTATCACACCACCACAAAATGTATTTGCAATCAACTCCTGGAGCCAATCCTGCCCTCTCAAGGTTGTGCAGAATGGCTTTGAGCTTAATGGCATCTTTCCTTTAGCAGGGTGACCAAAATTGAACACAATAATGTGGCGTCACCAATGTTTTGTACAACTGCAACGTAACATCACAATTTGTATACTCAATTCTCTGATTGATGAAGGCCAATGTGCCAAAGGCCTTCCTCATCATCACATTTATCTGTGATGACATTTTTTAAGGAATGATGTACTTCTAGATTCCGCTGCTTTACAACAATCCCCAGGGCCCCATCATTCATTGTGAAGGCCCTGTCATGGTTTGAGTTCCCAAAAGACAATACCTCTCACTCATCTGAATTAAAGTCTGTTTGCCTCTGCCCATTTGCCCAGCTGATCAAAATCCCACTAATTTTTGATAATCATCTTCTCTGTCTTTAATACCACCTATTTCAGTGTCATCAGCAAACTTAATCATAACTTGTACATTATCGTCTACAAACAACACTGGGCCCAGCACCAACACCTGATGCAACCCACTAGCTGCAGGCTTCCAATCTACCACAGGAGTAAGATCACATTATCCCAGGATTATTCAACAATAAACTCTCAGGACAACATGGTCCATGTTCCTCTGAAAAGTTGAGGGAATTATTCCACCCTTGGGTCACTGGCAGGAAACCAACTTGGGTTTGCAAGAGTGACTCACAACACAACATATCTGATCAAATTTTCTGAACGATGCAATAGAATTTCATTCATAGAATCTTCAATTTTCAATCACAGAATTCTGGAAACAGAATTGCATTACACAATTGAATTTTCAGATAATTAGATAAAACTGCAGAATATCCTCATGCTGATGAACTACTTAATTTGATCACATTGTTTGGCACAGACATTGGTGAATTGGCATCATGAATTAAGTACTTTTCATTACTTTCTTCTTCAGTTCATACATTTTATGCACCATAGAAGAAAATATTGTAATGACTACTTCCCGTAGAGAAGCGAAAAGCTCAGAAAACAATTGGGTTGAGAGGGTAAACATACAGAAATTAAAATGGGATTGTTTACATAAATAAAGAACAAAGCACAATTTACAACAGCGTGTTTTTTTACTTTTCTTTTATAACTCTAACATAGAATGGCAATGTAAGTAATATATCACTTAATTAACAGTGTCCTTATTAATGAAGTACCAACCTTAAACAACTGTGGCAATCTGATTCATACATCATAACTCGTATGCAAATCCTGCAATTCCATGGCACTCTGGGGAAAGCTTATATTTTTATGTGGCTAACAACTGTGATAGAAATTGCCCTGAGGTTTGTGGTACTTCCCCACTAATGGGGAATCTCTTCCTCACCACAAATTGCTGTTGTTAATCCACTAACAATGACATACACTGTAAACACAATTATTTTCTAATCATTTCTAGGCCAATATTGCTCAGGCATTTACTGAACAATAAATCATTTGCATTCCGGGAGTCTTCAATTATACCTTGGAGTTATTATAAAATAGAATGAGTGTAATATTCTGTGCATTATATTTTGTACATGCTACTAATGTCTAGAATAAACAAAACATTCTGTTGTACTCTTACTGGAACAGAAAATCCGCACTAAACTCTGGAAGAAATGGTGCTGTGCTGTTGAAAATGAGCTAAACCTGAATTAGAGCAATTGTGCAAACAGCTTTGCTGATTTTCTTAGAGAATTTTTATTCATTCTGGTGCAGTAACATTTTAATCATCCACTATCTGAATATTTAGTAGTTTCAACAGTTCATCATTGGTTTCACCAGGTAATGTTTACTACACCTGCTTCCATTCAATGGGGCCTTGATGCCTGCTCTCCCTATCACCCATCAAAGCTCTAGTTCCTGCATTTCCTCTAAGCCAACAGGCACCTGGTTCTAATGCTCACTTTCAACCCACTGAGCCTCAGTTCCTGCACTCTCTTCCAACTTGCAAGACCCCAGTTCTTGCACTCTCCTTTAACCTACTTGGGTCAGTGGAAAATCTATCATACTGTATCACATCATAATAAAATAATTAAAAGAATAGTGAGGTATTGGTAAAAACGAAACCAGCAGTCCATAAAATCTGCACACCTGGCACCAATGTCTGGATTATTGGAGTTCTACTGCGCTTATTTGTGCATTAAACTCCCAGTAATGAGACCACAATAATTACCTGTCCATTTTCCTTCTACATTAAAAATGGCGAGTTAGGTTTTGTCAATATATATATTTATCCATTTATTCATCTATTTATTTATTTATTCATCTATCCATCCATATGTAGTAATTTTTTTGGTTATTAGGTGGTGTTATGTGTGTGGGGGGAGGGTGGAACAGAGCTTTCTGTCTCTCCCTTCGGGGGAATGCGACTTTTTGTCATAACCCCCTTCTCTTCCCCCGTCTGCGCTGAGGCCTAATGGCGGCGCTGGCGGCCTCCAACCTGCGACCGACCTCGAGGGTCCGGAGGTAGAGCCAGCCAGGACTCACCAACGCGAGGCTGGCCGTCTTCGAGCTGTGGCGACGTCCGGGTAGCGGCACGACTCGGCGCTCCGGTGAGGGCGAACGGTGCGGAGCTGAGACACTCCTGTGCGGCCGGCACGGCTACCGGCTGGAAGGCGCTCCCGTGTGAGCAGCCCGGTGCGGGGCTGAGACGCTGCCGTGTGGGCGGACCGGCTCCCGGCTGGAAGGTGCTCACGTGGGGGCAGCCCGGTGCGGGGCTGAGACGCTGCCTTGTGGGCGGCCCGGTGCGGAGCGGAGACGGTGCAACGGCGGCTGAGGCGGCGTTCTGGCGGCGGCGACCTGGATCCGGGGCTCGGCCGCGGGCCAGTGGAGGACAATGTCGGGAGCTCGCAGGTCACAGGCTGGTGCCTGTTTTCCGGAGCACCCGTTGCAACAGCTGCGGGCAGCTTCGACAACCCCCCGGGCCGCGGAGCTTGAACCGCGGGACTGACTTACCATCGCCCGGTGGGGTATCGCCTCGGCGCAGAGGGAGAAGAGGAGGGAAGAGACAGTAACTCTAAGACTTTTGCCTCCATCACAGTGAGGAGGTGTTTGGTGAACTCACTGTGGTGGATGTTAATTTGTGTTTATTGTGTTTTGTTATTATTACATGTATGGCTGCAGGCAACAGCATTTCGTTCAGACCGAAAGGTCCGAATGACAAATAAAGGATTCAATTCAATTCAATGTATGTATGTATATATACAAGTATATACATAGACACACACACACACATATATAGATATAAATATGTGTGTGTGTACGTGTGTATATATGATATATAAATATATATATCATATATATCCTTCTTCATGCAATTCTTCATATATATCTATATATATTATCTTCTATATTACTAAAAGTCTGTTCTTGACCGGTTTTGGCATTCTGTGCTGCGATTTCCGAGAGAACGCCGCCACCTACGGCCGTCATTTTTGGCCACCTCGCTCAGAGCCCCCCTCCGCCGCATGTGTGCCGAGGATTTTTCCAGTCGATGAAAAATGACAGAGATATTAATGATTTTACAAAATTCCCCATTCTCTCTGCTGCCCCCGCTGGCGGCAGAGGGGAGGGACTATAAAACCAGGAAGTGGTGTGCCCCAATCAGTCTCTACAACATGGAGGTCTGAGCTCTGAATGACTGAACAAATGTCTGCACAGCTGTGAGTAAGTACCCTTAATTTGGTTTGAAAATGAAAATATGGTTATGGTTAGTTTGAGGAATAAAGCACTGCCTGCAAATGGTTGTTTGGGGGGTTTGGGTTGAGTAAAAAGGAATTATCTCTCTCTCCCTATCCCTCTTTCTTTCTCTCTCTCTCCCCCCCTCTCTCTCCCTTTCTCTCTCTCCCCCCCCCCCCTCTCCTCTCTCCCCCCCTCTCCTCTCTCCTCCCCTTCTCATCCCCCCCTCTCCTCCCCCCCCCCCCCTCCTCCCTCCCCCCTCTCCCCCCCCTCCTCTCCCCCCTCTCCTCTACCCCCCTCCTCACCTTCCCCCCTCTCTCCTCTCCCCTCTCCTCTCCCCCCCTCCTCTCCCCCCTCTCCTCTACCCCCTCTCCTCTCACTCCTCTCCTCCCTCCCCCCTCCCCCTCCCCCCTCCCCCCTCTCCCCTCCCCCTCTCCGCTTCCCCGCCCCCTCTCCTCTTCCCCCCCTCTCCTCTTCCCCCCCCTCTCTTCTTCCCCCCCCTCTCTTCTCGCCCCCTCTTCTCCCCCCCTCCTCATCCCCCCTCTCCTCTCCATTCCCCCTCCTCTCCATTCCCCCTCCTCTTCCCCCCTCCTCCTCTTCCCCCTCTCCTCTTCCCCCCCTCTCCTCTCCCCCCTCCTCTCCCCCCCCTCTCCTCCCTGCCCCTCATCCTCTCCCCCCTCTCCTCTCTCCCGCCCCGTCTCATCTCCTCTCCCCTCCCCTCTCCTCTCCCCCCCTCTCCTCCCCCCTCTCTCCTCTCCCCCCTCTCCTCTCCCCCCTCTCCTCTAGCCTCCCTCTCCTCTCCCTCCCCCCCCTCCTCTCTCCCCCCTCTCTCCCTCTCCCCTCTCCTCCCCCCCCCTGCCTCCTCTACCCCCCCTCTCCTCTCCTCCTCTCCCCTCCCCCCTCTTCCCTCTCCCCTTCTCCTCTCCTCCCTATCCTCTTCCCCCACTCGTCCTTCTTCCCCCCCTCTCTTCTCCCCCCACTCCTCATCCCCCCTCTCCTCCTCCATCCCCCCTCCCTCCTGCCCCCTCCTCCCTTTCCCCCCACTTCCTGCCTATTCACCCCCCCTCTCCTCTCCCCATCCCCCTCTCACTCCTCTCCCCCCATCTCCTCTCACCCCCTCTCCTCTCCCCCCCTCCTCCTCTCCCCCCTCCGCCTATACCCCCCCGCTCGCTCTCCCCATCTCGCTCTCCCACTCCCCTCTCCTCTCCCCCCCCTCTCCTCTCTCCCCCTCTCCTCTCCACCCTCGTCCCTCTCCTTCCCCACCCCCATCTCTCTCCCTCGTCCCCGTTGGTGGTGTCCTCCCCCTCCGCCGCCTCCATTCCCTCCCTTAACCCCCGGCCCCTCCACACACACCCTTACCCCCTTCCCTCCCCTCTTCTCCTCTCCCCCTCTCTTCTTCCCCTCTCCATCTCCGCCCCCCACCCCCTCTCTCCCCCCTCTCTCTCCCCTGATCCCCTCCCCCACCCTCCCTCCCCTAAACCCCCTCCCCTCCACACCCCCTACCCTCTTCCCTCCACCCTCCCCCCTCCCTCCTCCTCCCTGCTCCCCACCTCACCCCTCACCCCCCTCTCAGCACCCCCTCTCTCTCCCCCTCACTCTCACCCTCTCTCTCTCCTCCCCTCTCTCTCTGTCTCTGCCCCTTCTCTCTCTGCCCTCACTCTCTACCCTTGCCCCCACCCCCCTCTAGATGTGACTGCAAGTTGGGGGCTATGCGTCAGTAGATAGGGTGGTTATGGAGTAAAAGGAGCAAATTAATAATATTAATATAATATCAAGGGGGGTAATTAGCGTGAGTGCAGGGGGAGGGATAGTTAGTGTGTGTGACGCTGCATGCCGCCTCACCCCCCCCCCCCACAACCACACATTGGGGGAACAGACCCAACGGGTCTGCACTTGGTCTAGTATATCATATATATTATACGATATATAATATATATATCCTTCTTCATGCAACTTTGCATGATATCATGGAGCAGTTTTTATATCTATGTATCCACATTAATTCCTTGATTCACAAGGTTTCACCATTATGCCTCCATTCCCATGCTCACCTTCCACTCACAAGGTATCGAGTTCCTGTGCTCCCTTTGGACTCCACTGGTTTTTTAGAATGTTACTGAAATCTACTCTCTTTCCAGCATTCCAAAGATTCACTAGTCTGACTGAAAATTGTATTCCTCATTTCAGTTCTAAACGGCTTACTTTTATTTTGAAACAGTGACACCTAGTGCCAGATGATTCAACCAGGAGAAACTTCCACGCTATATTCGAAACTGTTGGACCCTCCAACTATCCATGAAGTATGGAATCCTGTCTGTGGGAGAACTGGAGTGGCACCAACTGTTGAATCTGATTTTGGGAATCCTGATGATATTCTGACAAGTAGGGAGACCAAGTACAAAATTCCTAATGTTGTCTCACCAGGGTTCTACATAATTGGAGTAAAATATCTCAACTCTTGCATACCATATACATTTTCACAACCTGTACCACACCCATTTGTATCAACACCAAGACAGATGACATTCACTTTCCACTGACAATGAATGAGAACACCTGGGACCTCAAAACTGATCCCTGTGGCACTCCAACCTGTGACTTTCCAACCTAAAAATGGTCCATTCATTTCCACTCCCTGTTTCTGTTCAGTAACCAATCCTCAATTCACCCCAGTATATTATCGCCTCCCAAAAAATTGCTTTAATCCTGCATAATAATGTCTTGTATGTTATCCTTTCTGTTCCTTCTTCATGTAAGACAGAGGCACAATATATTTATTTTTATGATGCAGTCCTGTCTCGAGCTGTAACATTGACCATCCCTTTGGCATAACAATTGCAACTCAACCTTCCGATTTCTTCCACCAGGTGATAATCTGCTTCAGATTCTCGCATCTGCAGTCTCTTGTGCCTCCATATTTGTTTAATTTCCCCAAATATAAATTCATATGATGGGCATGTTTGTACAGGCATGGGAAATGTATTTTCTACAATTGATCATTTCTAGCCTTGGGCCATTATAAATCTAACATCTGTCAACTATTTGCCTGGTGTTTGGGTTTTATGCAATCTTGATTAAAATAAATTCTAAAATGGTAGAGATTAATGGTAGAAATCATTTCAAATCTGAAAACATTGTTTGATTTAATATGTCACCCTTACTTATGCAGTCGGATATGAAACCTGCTGTCAATCTTTCGAGTTTTATTTCTTCCTTATCTTACCTTTTTTGTCAAAGCATTCGTGTATTTGAATTATTGCTCTCATTGCAATGAAGCATGTTTTAAATAACTGCAGTGCATGTCCATTAGTCAAATTCAGGCAACTTTACATGGACGATTCTTGGCAAAAATTAAATATCATAACTTCCTTTTGTGCAGAATAATTAGTTAATTTGTTGTTTATATTTATCAATTATTGTAAATGTTAAATTGCTAGCTTACAAAAGGCTCAGCCTTTGATGAAATAATCAATCAACAAGTTAATTAATGTGTTTCATAACGATCTCTGAAAAAGACGAATAGAATGATCCTGATAAGCAGCTGATAAACAGACAATTAAATAGGGTTTTTTTTTCCACTTTCTTTCTAGTGGATGTTTTCACATTTCTTCCTAGTTGTTTAGTTGATCTGGAATCCTATTTTACTCAATCTAATCATAATCTGAATTCATAAAAGAGCCATTGCCAAGGTTATTGAGCTAAATCTGTACAGGACATAGATTTATTAAATTGTCTTGCCATTTTATATGCTCTACTATTCAACTGCATCCGTCAAATAAATAGTCAGAATGCATCCAGAACTAAAACATTCATTTCAGAAAGCATTGCAGACTGACTTCAGAGAAGAGAAGTAAAATAGGTGTAGAAAGTGGATTTTTATTGTTTTCACTTGCAAAAATTGCCACAGAAAAAAATATTTGTGACACTATAATGCACATCAAACTTCACTTTCAAAATGTTATACTACAAAGTCCAATTTCTGAAGTGAGTTTAATGTGCATTCATGAATGCACACATTTAGAACACACAGCCAAGAAGTAAGTTCTAAAGCCATAGAAACATAGAAAATAGGTGCAGGAGTAGTCCATTCGGCCCTTCGAGCCTGCACCGCCATTCAATATGGTCATGGCTGATCATCCAACTCAGTATCCATACTGGGATACTGAGTTGGATGCCGTACCTTCATGCCCTTGAGTATTTCTAAGATAAACTATGCTAAACCTATTTAATGTGCATTGGCTATTGATCACACTCATCAAAAACGCACTTAAATTGCTAGCCTTAAAAAGTGACTAACAAATGTATATATTGTACTATATTTAATTAGGAACATTTTTCAAACAATTCATTGTCACTTTGATATTACTTGAAAAGCATTTATCTAGAATGTTAAATACCAATCAAATACAAAGGTCAAGAATTCATTATATTAAAAAAAGCTAATGTTCACCCCCTTATTTAAGTGTAAATAACCCAGAGCATAATCCAGTATTTTCCTAGTAATTAAATGACATTTCGTAAGTTTCAAATTGCCAATACATTTATGGATGTAATTTCACCATCAACCTGAAGGAAATTATGAAGATTGCTTTTAACCTCCCAATGTATCTCAAGTAATTGTGGCATTTGTGCTATTAAATTAAAATTAAAACTGCCACAGAAAGTGGTTTAGATTCACCAGCAAAAATATTCTCAGTGCTGAAATTTATGATTCTGCATTGTCAATCAATGCCAGGATAGAAACAAATACACACACACACACAAACAGGAGCAGGTTAGTTAACTTTACAAAAGTATTCTGCCATCCAATACGACCTGTTGCCTGGGTAGACAAAGAATGCTGGAGTAACTCAGCGGGTGAGGCAGCAACTATGGAGAGAAGGAATTGGCGATGTTTCGGGTCGAGACCCTTCTTCAGACTGATGTCAGGGGCAGGACAAAGAAAGAATGTAGGCGGAGACAGTAATGCTAGTGGAAAAACTGGGAAGGGGAAGGGATCGAGAGAGAAAGCAAGGGCTTAGTTAGAAGTTAGAAAGTCAATGTTCATACCACTGGGGTGTAAACTCTCCAAGTGAAATAAGAGGTGCTGTTCCTCTAATTTGCGCTGGGCCTCACTCTGACAATGGAGGAGGCCCAGGACAAAAAGGTCGGATTGGGAATGGGAGGGGGAGTTGAAGTCAACACATATATCGCTTAGGCTGTATGCTTGGGCAGAGGGGGAGTTGAAGTCAACTTCATATTTCGCTTGGGCAGGAGAGAGAGGAGGGGGGGGTGAGGGGGGAGTGGGAGGGTAGAGGGGTGGAGGGGGAGAGGGGAGAGAGAGGAGGGGGGAGAGAGGGGGGAGAGAGGAGGGGGAGGAGAGAGGGGAGAGTGGGGGATAGTGGGGAAGTGTAGGGGGATGTGGAGGGGGGAGAGGAGAGGGGTGAGGTGGAGGGAGGGCAGAAGGGTGGAGGGGCTGGAGGAGGGGCTAACGTAACTCATCATCGGCTTCAATCCAGAGACCGGGGATGGTAGGGCGGCTGGGCCACGTAACTCGCAGGTCATGGAAAACAGTCCCAAACAGGCTGCACGCACAGCTGGCCATGAGCAGAGGCATCTTGTGAAAAACAGTGCCCCTGCACATTGAAAATTCTGCGCAGCTTGCCGCAAGGAGCAAAGGCATTGTGACATCATCCAGCTCATTAAATTTTAAAAAGATGTCAGATTGGTGAACAATTTTATTAAAAAACTTTACAGATGAGGGGAATTTTGAAATCATGAGGTAAATCTCTACTGGAATATGTAAAAATGTTACCGTGTCGGGTTTTTGGGGAGATGTGTATCAAAGAAAAAGTTCAAGCAAGCAAACATCCCCACAAGTAAACATCCTAGATCAGAGTTTTATATTATACTAGACTAGGTCGGACCCATTGGGTCCCAGCATCACACGGGAGGGCTGGTCCCCCAATGCAATATTCCACCTCTCCACCAATTCCAATATTGGTGGCCAGTGGGGGGGGGGGGGGGGTGTAGTATGGGTGTTGTGGGCTGAAGGGACTGGTTTCCAGACGGCTAGTATTGACATGGAATGGATTCATCGGGTGGCGGCTCAGTCACTCAAGCCTGTTGTGCTGGCAGCGCACTCACTCACGGCTGGTGGGCTGGCAGTTGACTCACGGCTAGTCCTTGAAATTCCATTTCAAGCAAGGTGTATGGCCACCAAATTCAAGTGCAGTCTCATATAATTTCAAGCAGGGTGCAAGGCACTAAAGACAGCGAGTCATGACCTCTCCCTCCTCCATCTTGCAGAGACTGAGCCACGCCCATACTTCTGGGTTTTATAGTCCCTCCCCCCTTCCACCAGAAGTGGCGTGGCCTACATATTGACAGGAGAGAGAATCTCAACATTTTTTAAACACTAATAACTCTTTTATTTTTCATCGATGATATAAATCCTCGGCACCTGATGAGCGGAGAAGGACTCTGAGTAAGATAGCTAAAAATCACAGCCGTACGTGGTAGCATTTTTTTCTAAAATTAACATTCAATTTCATAGCATTTCAAGCAGAGTGCAGGCCACCAAATTGCCAAAAAACTCATTGCATTGTCATTAAGGGCTAACAAATAATTGATTGCAAGTACATTGCAGATCCACAGTTCAGTTAGAAACATAGAAACATAGAAACATAGAAATTAGGTGCAGGAGTAGGCCATTCGGCCCTTCGAGCCTGCACCGCCATTCAATATGATCATGGCTGATCATCCAACTCAGTATCCCGTACCTGCCTTCTCTCCATACCCTCTGATCCCCTTAGCCACAAGGGCCACATCTAACTCCCTCTTAAATTAGCCAATGAACTGGCCTCGCCTACCCTCTGTGGCAGGGAGTTCCAGAGATTCACAATACAATACAATACAATTCAATTTATTGTCATTTGGACCCCTTGAGGTCCAAACGAAATGTCATTTCTGCAGCCATACATTACAAACAAATAGACCCAAGACACAACATAATTTACATAAACATCCATCACATTGCTGTGATGGAAGGCCAAAAAAACTTCTCTCTCCACTGCACTCTCCCCCCCGATGTCAGAGTCAAAGTCAAAGCCCCCGGCGGGCGATGGCGAATTGTCCCGCGGCCATTAAAGCCACGCCGGGTGATGCAAGGTCGCACACCGGGTCTTGGTGTTAGAGCCCCCGGCGGGCGCTCGCAGTCCCGCGGCCATTCCAAGCCGCACGGGGCGATGATGTAAGGCCCCGCTCCAGGAGCTCTTCAACCCCGCAACTCGGGCGGGAGAAGTTGCCGTTGCGGAAGCCCCGAAAAGCGGTCTCCCCCCAGGGACCCGCGGGCTCCCGGTGTCACTGTCCGCCAGACCCGCAGTTGCAGCCACCGAATCTCCGGGGGTCGGGCCGCAGCAGCGTCCACCACAGCTCCACCCGCTCTGGACTCGGCCAGCTCCGCGACGGTGAGGTGAGTAGTCGGCACCAGAGCCCCCGGTCTTCCTGTTGGAGGCCACTCCTCGTTGCGGCCCCAACGACAACGGAGACCCGACAAAGAAAAGGTCGGGTCTCCCGTGCAGGGAGAGATTTAAAAGTTACCCCCTCCCCCCCACACCACCCCACCCCCCCCCACACCACCCCCACCCCCCCCCCCCAACACACATACCCCAACAAAAAATAACAAAAACTACATAAAAACAAAGACATAAAATAATAAAAACGCAGACGGACTGCAGAGGCCGCTGCTGACGAAAGTCGCGCCGCCCACCACTCTCTGTGTGAAAAAAGTTCTTCTCATCTCGGTTTTAAAGGATTTCCCCCTTATCCTTAAGCTGTGACCCCTTGTCCTGGACTTCCCCAACATCGGGAGCAATCTTCCTGCATCTAGCCTGTCCAACCCCTTAAGAATTTTGTAAGTTTCTATAAGATCCCCTCTCAATCTCCTAAATTCGAGAGAGTATAAACCAAGTCTATCCAGTCTTTCTTCATAAGACAGTCCTGACATCCCAGGAATCAGTCTGGTGAACCTTCTCTGCACTCCCTCTATGGCAATAATGTCCTTCCTCAGATTTGGAGACCAAAACTGTACGCAATACTCCAGGTGTGGTCTCACCAAGACCCTGTACAACTGCAGTAGAACCTCCCTGCTCCTATACTCAAATCCTTTTGCTATGAAAGCTAACATACCATTCGCTTTCTTCACTGCCTGCTGCACCTGCATGCCCACTTTCAATGACTGGTGTACCATGACACCCAGGTCTCGCTGCATCCCCCCTTTTCCTAGTCGGCCACCATTTAGATAATAGTCTGTTTGATTCACAGCTTAGAATGACAGTTGTGGCCACTCCCTCGCGATCTTCCAGAGTGACTGACTCATGTCCAGGCATCTGGGGTTTCATAGTCCTGCCCCCCCCCACCCCCAGAAGGGGCGTTACCTTCATCGTGGTGATTGACAGGCGAGAGGACCAATCAGCTGATCTCAAGATTTCTTAAACACTCCTAACTTTTTTTTTTTTTTATCGATTGGAAAAATCTTTGGGGCTGCCTCAGCGGAGGAGGACTGTGAGTACGATGGCCAAAAATCATAGCGATATAGGGTAGCGTTTTTTCTAAAATCAATATACAGCGCAGACAGGAAGTGGTCAAGATGAGACTTTTAGTTATATAGATATGATGGTGTCTGTAGTCACATCTAATAAATTGTTGATACATTCCATAAATCCCTTCACTTCTTACTGGGAGAGAGTGAAGCCATGGCTTCCATAATATAACAATCAGACGACTGTGGCTTTCATTTCTGTTGTTATGGAAGGCCAATTCAATCAATAATTATGGAATTAACAAAAAGGAAAATTCTTATGCCAAGCTATACAAACTATAATTTTATGGAAAACTTATAGGGCAACAAACTGAAATGTTTTCTTTATACCTTTTACCAAAACTGTAAACTACTGAACAGTCTCATGTTGATTGTTTCAGAATGGAAAGGTGACTGTTGTAATTATGCAAGTGTTTCATTTCCTACAAGGTGTTAAGTTGTCCAAATTGTCTGACTAGTTATTTACAATTCCTCTATTATGTGAATTATTAATTCATTTCCATCATCTATTAAGATGTTAACATTTATGACATTAGTAATTGTAAAGTTAGAACAATTCTTTTCATCCATAACAAAATCTTATAACAATCTGAAGTATTTATATCTACTGAAAGTGGATATAGAAGTTATGCTAGCTGCAATTATTTATACTCATGAATATTTAGAATTGAAAGCCAATAGATTTTTATTTATTCTTTTCTACCAATTAGAATATGGCCGAAAGTAAAAAAGGCATATCAATTGCAAAGATTAGCAGGAAGCTAGTGAATAGGATGTTAAATTGTCAGATTTGTTATTTACAATTCCTCTATTATGTGAATTATTAAAACATTTGTACCATCTATTGAGATGTTAAAATTTACGACATCAGTAATTGTAAAGTTAGAACAATGTTTTTCATCCAGTATTTATATCTGCTGAAAGTGGATATAGAAGTTATACCAGCTGCAATTATTTATACTCATGAATATCTGTAATTGCAAACTAACACATTTTTAAAATAATCTTTTCTACAAATTAGAATATAACATCAAGTAAAAGAGAAGGGATATAATATTGCAAAGATTAGTAGGAAGCTAGAGGATTGGGAAGCTTTTAAAAGACAATGATAATATTGTTCAAGTAAAACATGTCACAAAATGGAGAATCTCTGCATTTGCAAAGCCTGCTTGTCCTCTTTCTGTGAAAGGTTGCAGATGGCTCCAAGGTGTCTGGACCCTGGGAGGAAGTTGAGAATAAGGTGAGGTCCAGATGTCCTTCTCATTGTTAACATGTATGAGGGTTTTGCAGAAAGAGCTGAGCAGGATTGCAAATGCATGATTATGATTGGTCGTAGGATGGGGTGTTGTAAAGCATTGTTAATTATGTTGCAGAGTGTGTGCGATTGGAAAGACACTTTAAAGAGCGGCCAGTGCGAAGCGGACACGCGCTGAAGCCCAGTACCTAGCAGGTTGGAACGAAGGAGCCTAGGAGGTTGAAGACCCTGCCTGTGTGAGTAGTACCTGGAACTTTGGATAATTTGAGGACTCCAAAATGGTGCTGGGAACCCAGTGTTGGATATAATTGGCTGAAGAAATACTCGGGGACAACACTGGGGATTGATTGAAATTAACAACAAGAATATAACATCAAGTAAAAGAGAAGGGATATAATATTGCAAAGATTAGTAGGAAGCTAGAGGATTGGGAAGCTTTTAAAAGACAATGATAATATTGTCCAAGTAAAACATGTCACAAAATGGAGAATCTCTGCATTTGCAAAGCCTGCTTGTCCTCTTTCTGTGAAAGGTTGCAGATGGCTCCAAGGTGTCTGGACCCTGGGAGGAAGTTGAGAATAAGGTGAGGTTCAGATGTCCTTCTCATTGTTAACATGTATGAGGGTTTTGCAGAAAGAGCTGAGCAGGATTGCAAATGCATGATTATGATTGGTCGTAGGATGGGGTGTTGTAAAACATTGTTAATTATGTTGCAGTGTTTGTGCTGTTATCTTGTGATTGGTTAAAGTATGGAGCCTTGTTCAAATTGCTTATACTACCTGGGGAAATGTTTCTTTACTTTAGAAAACTGTCTTCCAACTAGAACTTTCTGTGGAAACAATGTAATGGGGTACCTCATGATTGGGTTAGGGAACTGTCAATACATCTATTATGTGATCTATATTTGTGATTAGCTAGTAGGGGTTGCCACCCCCCCCCCCCCCCCCCCATATAGTTTCACACCACGGGTTCGATACCCTATAAAAGAGGAGACACCACATGAGGAGGGAGAGGGGGAGGGGGAGGAGGGGGGAGGGGGAGGAGGGGGGGAGAGGAGGAGGAGGGGGGGGAGGGGGAGAGTCCTTGCCTGAGGGTGTGGTGGGAGTTATGCCCCTGTCCCACAGGAAACCTGAACGGAAACCTCTGGAGACTTTGCGCCCCCACCCAAGGTACTTTGCGCCCCCACCCAAGGTTTCCGTGCGGTTCCCGGAGGTTGCAGGTGGTTGCCGGAGGTTGCAGGTAATGGAAGCAGGTAGGGAGACTGACAAAAACCTCCGGGAACCGCACGGAAATCTTGGGTGGGGCGCAAAGTCTCCAGAGGTTTCTGTTCAGGTTTCCTAAGTGGGACAGGGGCATTAGGCTCACAAGGCTTTTCTCTAGATGGTTCGAGACCCCGCACCTAGTTAGTCAACAGCTGTTGCGGTCGTGTACCATTGAGTTGGCCTGACACCATAGAGAGATTTCAGTGGTTGAAGGCCCCGCTCAGACTGGGATATCTGAATTGGCTGGAGTATCTTACGAGACAGGGCTGGGTAGGGAACAGTACAAAGAGGATAAGTACTGTATCGCACACACATACACTTTGAGCCTGCAACACCTTTAACACCACCTGCAGATTCCACAATAATGCCTGCTTTACAAACAGCAGCAACATCAGTACAGGATTATTTTACTCCAACCGCTCCACTATTGGCAGGTAGTCTAGTAGCTCATGGTACCAGGAGTAATAGCTCCCATGTTTAAGGAACAACAGGTTATTAGAGACATAGTACAACCCCCAGAATACTTTTGTGTGTCTAAGACTAGACAAATTAGACAATAGCAAGAGATCAGAGCGGTTCCTTTAAGAAATACCATAATCCCCCTAGTGAAGAGGAAGACATATCAGGGAAATGCCTAATCCAGCTTTTGATCTGGTTAGTGCAGTGGAGGCAAACAATCCCCGAACTAAAGATGTATATACCCCATGGTAACCCAATGAGATAATGGCAGTACTGAGCAAGATACCTGACCGTAGGAAATCACCTGCTTCCTTTCTGGATTACCTTAGAACCACAATGCGTGTATCACGCAGACTCCCGAGATTTATGGGCTGTGATCCAGCAGATAATTACTCTGACAGAGCATACCAGGTTCCTAGCAACCTTAGGAAACCCAACTCATGAAGCACTGGCTAATGTGATCGCTGATAATAGTGCAAGAGAAGATGCAGTTTTAACTGCCCTTACAAATACTCTCCTGAAGCCGGTAGATATTGCTAGGATTCTGGACGTGAGACCAAAGAAAGGAGAGGGAGCAGATGAGTTTTTGGAGAGATTCTCGGAGTTATACATGGATCAGTCAGGTGATCTGAATTTTAGGATTGGGGCGAATTCTCCTCAGTACTGTGCAATATTATTGAACTGCCTTCCAACTAATGTTGCTGAATCAATTAAAACCAATAATATGGACTGGTCGGAAAATAGTTCCAGTCAGATGGCTTGGGCAGTGAGATACCACTGGAAATAAATCAAAAAGCAGGAAGGTCAGCCTGCAGTAAAAACAAAAACAGAATACCTAATAAAAAGGAGGTGCCAAAGTCTTACTCAGGACAGTGGAGTCCTAAACTATTAGCGAAGTATGGAATGGGAGAAATTTGGGTCCCAGAATATCTAGATCACTTTGATGATGATATGCCTGCCTAAGAGCCAATTTCACTGAGACCAAATTGGAGAAGAAATAGAATACTGGGACCAGACCAATGTTACACTTGTGGTGGGACAGGACATTGGAGTAGGGAGTGCCCAATGAGAGGAAAGAACGAAAGAGGGGGTCACCGAAGAGATTTCCAAGATCAGAGGGATCGGAGAGATTCCAGGGATCAACGAGATCAGAGAGAGCAAAGAGGGAGCTGGCAGGAAAATCACGGACAGGGAAGACAGATATACTTCTCTCAAAATAACCTATTTTCACGTCTATGATGAGCAAATTTAGTGGTGACTGGATGCAAATCTGACGAAGAACCTATGCTATCATTACAAGTAGAAGGGAAAACATGCACCTTCTTGGTAGACACAGGGGCATCCATGTCATCACTCCAATCAATTTACAATCTTCCCGAATCACAAGATGTTCAGAGCTTGTCCGGTTTTCAAGGACAAGTCTGCCAGTATCCCATCTCTAAACCAGTTGAAGTGGTGTACAGAGGAAAAGCAATAAAGCACAGATTTGTGATAACAACTGGATTAGATTGTAATTTAATGGCTAGAGATTTGCTCTGCGCATTTCAATTAAAGATAGAATGCGGCGATGGTGGGATAGTAGTAATCCCCTGGGCTCCCAAAAGGCAATGTTATTCGACAGTGATCCCCCAATGGTGGTCCTTAGATTGGGATGAAGAAACCCCACTCCATATTACACTGGTTTACAACAGGAGTGGGAAGAATAAAGAGCTGGAAGCCTTCTTTAGACCATATGAAAGAAAGGACTGGGAAATAAGAATGTTGGCACTAGTTGAAGGAAAGGAGGGCGCTGCGGAATACGCTGAGGTACCTATGAATTTATGGAAAAGAACCGCAGGGGTTGCTCCACATATCACCAGAAAAGTAAACTATCTGGCGAGTACAAAAGATCTAGGAGCAATGGTGAAAAGGACAATTACTACAGCAGACCCGAATAAATACGAAGAGCAAAATTTGTCTAACCAGTATGTTCTATCAGGCCCCAAGGACAGTTATTACCCGGCTATGCCAGCATCTGGGGAGTGGCCTGCATGCGGCAAGCGCGACCAAACCAGAAGCGGGAGCCGCGCGGAGGTTGAGTGAGTGACACTGCGTCGAGGCAGCTGCGGGCTGGCAGGCCGTTGCCACGCGGAAATTTTAAACACGGTCAGTTTTTCGGAGCACCGCGCGATGTCGGGACCAGCTCCACACAACTCCATACGGCTCCGGCGATCGAAATGGGACCGGCCCCGCGAGGCCGAACGGCTCAAGCGACCACGTTAGGTCACGCTTGCCGCATGGAGTCGCATGCTGGTGGGACCGGCCCTTTATGTCGCGCTTGCTGCATGGAGTCGCATGCTCGTGGGACAGGCCCTTAAGGGGTTAAACTGTAGAGAGCATAATTACACCAACAGAAGGCAACTAACAAGGCAAAAGATGAAATAAAGGTACGCTGGTCAATAATATAAAAGAGGATACCAAAAGTTTCTTCAGATATATTAAGAGTAAAAGAGAGGCAAGAGTGGACATTACGCTGGAGAGGTCATAATGGAGATTAAAGAAATGGCGGACAAATTGAATAAGTTGTTGCATCAGTCTTCACAGCGGAAGACACCAGTAACGTGACAGAAATTCAAGAGAGTCTGGTTACAGAAGTTAGTGATGTGGCTATCACAAAGGAAAAGGTGCTTGGGAAGCTCAAAGGACAGAAGGTGGATAAGTCAGCAGAACCAGATGAACCACACCAACAGTTGCAGAGGACTAGAACATTGCAAATGTTACTACATTGTTCAAGAAGGGAATGAGGAAAAAGAGAGCAAAGAATAGGTTGGTTAGCCTGACTTCAGTGGTTGGTAAGATTTTAGAGTCCACTAGACCCAGGTGCAGACCTATTGGCCCCCGTCCCCCAATGCAATATCCACTCACCCATAGCCCCCAACTGCGCACGTGCGGCTGAGGGGTTCCCGTTGTGACGCCAGACCCCCGTTGTGACGCGAGTCATGGCCCGGGGTGGCGACTGCGGGTGCTTGGAAGGCCCCGACCACGGGTGAACATCTGGGAAGATCGGAGGGGAGGCTGGCTGGACTATGGTGCCTTCCTCACCTTGGTGCCATTGTGTTATGTTGTGTCGTGGACTTTCTGTGTTTGTGCTTTTTTTTTTTTTTTTTTTCTATTTTATTTTTAATATGTTTTATTATTTATTATTTATTTATATTTTATGATACTGACTGTAAAGGGAAATTCATTTCGTTGTCTATAATTGAGACAATGACAATAAATTTGAATACAATACAATACAATACAATACAAAACCCTCCCCCAACTTTCCCTCGCCATCTCTCTTCCTACCCCTAGCCTCATCCATTCCCCCTTAGCCCCAGCACTCCCTCCCCGTCCTCTTCACCCTCCCTCTTCTTTCCCCTCTCCTCCTCCCCTACTCCCTCCCCTTTTCCCTACCCTCAATCACTCCCTCCCTCCCATCATAACCCCTCCCCCGTCCTCTCCCTCTATCTTCCACTAATCCTCACCTCAAAGGCTTTCTGAAAATACAAGTGAACAACATCCACCGATTCCCCTTGTCTACACTGCTATTTACTTTCTCAAAGAATTCTGCAGATTTGTTAGGCAACCTGTGTCCGTTGCAAAGCCATACTGACTTCGGCTTATTTATTGTACTTGGAATTGGAAACCTTATCTTATATTTATATATGTGTATATATGTGTATATACATCTCATCTTGTTTGTTTGTATGCGTGCGTGGATGTGATATGCCAAAACGGTACACATTAGCGCTACAAATTTTGGCACACCTTACTCACCCTTGGCCTGGGATGTAAATTAAACAAGTTTCGCTCGGATTGATACATTTTCCAAGTTATTGACATTTTAAACTTTAAAAGTCGTTTTATAAGTGTTTTTTTATAAAGTTTCTCTTCGGAACAGAGATACTCACGGCAGCGGCGTAACGCTTCCGATGCCTCCGACGGCCCGGGACTCTTGCACTGGGGCTGCTCCATGGCGGGAGCTGCAGCGAGCGACTCGCCAGCCCTGCAAACACTCGCCAGCCCGGCAAACGCTCGCTAGCCCTGCAAACACTCGCCAGCCCCGTCTTCCCGCATCTGTTCCCGCCCGCTTCTTCCATCCCTCCCTCAGCCCCGGCTCTCCAACACCCGCGGGCCTTGCAGTTTATATGAGTTTTGAAATTTTCGTTGATCACAGAATTTCTCACGACAGAGCGTGAGAAATTTGTGATCAGCATGAGAGCATGAGAATTTGCTCAAATGCGTTATTCTCACGCTCAAAGCGTGAGAGTTGGCAGCCCTGACTTGTGTATGATGCAAACCAGACCATGTGCTCACATGCCATTGCAAGGGGTACCAGGATACTTTCATTGATTGGTTGAGTGCAGCTACATCTCACCCATACAACCTCCTATCCACAGCAGATGCAATGCATTCTACACGTAGTAAACGTAGTGCTCCCTTTCTTGACCTGAGTTTACAAAGTACAGGGTAATTGTGGCGTTTATTCCAAACAAAATATTTACGGACAAAACAATAGCAAACTCTTGAATGCATTACTCTTTCTGAGCACTCTGCTTCTCTTGTGTTTGTAGCTATACTTTCCTATCACATATTCTGTTTCTCCATTTGCTACATTTAATAGTTTCATTGATGCTTAATTTAGGAATGCCAATGCAATAATAAAGGTAGTTTGTGGTAGTTGCTGCTCTGTAATATCAAAGGTGACAGGATGAATATGATTAATATGTTATCATGACAGCTCTTTATTCAAGTAATTGAATTTCTTGCAGAATGCAGCTAGATTCCGAGAGTAGAAGCAAAATCAAATAAACGATTGCTCTGGCATAATTCAGCATGGGTGGGTGGCAACCTGCATGGGTAACATGGGTGTAGTCCAATTTGCATCTGCTTTGTTTTATTTTTTCTATTTGATTCCAAGGTTGTCTTTGGGGACATCCTTTTTTTTTGCCACATCTATATTCTTGCCCAGCAAAAATAACTGCACATTCAATGCAATTGATTGTAATGTAATTCATGTCTACTTAGCACTCACAAGCAATGGGAATTGTTCTCCACACCACATTTTAAAAAAAAGATTATATTGACCTCATGCAATTTAAAGTGTAATTTTTCAAGATCTTTCTGAATTATGCATTGTTAATTGTCTCATTTCCTTAATTTTTAACAATTGTCTGGAGAGAAGGAATGGGTGAAGCTTTGGGTCGAGACCCTTCTTCAGTCTGATGAAGGGCCTCGACCTGAAACATCCCCCATTCCTTCATTCCAAAGATGCTGCCTGTCCCGCTGAGTTACTCCAGCATTTTGTGTCTACCTTCGATTTAAACTAGCATCTGCAGATCTTTCCAACACATTTAACAATCGTCTTTCAGTCATACCTTTTAACATTTGCATTGGTAATTTCACAACTATAACTGATCATACATTTATTTATCAAATGTATTTCTGTGAATGTGGCAAATCTGCTGGTACTTATTTTGCTGGTTCATGAGTCCTAGGAGTAGAATTGGGCCATTCGACCCATCGGGTCTATTCCCCCATTCAATCATGTCTGATCTATCTTTCCCTGTCATCCCCATTCTCCTGCCTTCCCCCCGTGACCTTTGACACCTTACTAATCAGGTACCTGTCAATCTCGGCTTTAAAAATACAAAGATTTGGCGTCCACAGCCCTGTGGAGGCCAAATTCACCACCCTCTGGCTAAAGAAATTCCTCCTCATCTCCTTTCTAAAGGTACATCCTATTATTTTGAGCATGTGCCCTCTGGTCCTAGACTCTCCCACTTGTGCAAACATCATCTCCACATCCAATATTTCCAGGCCTTTTATTATTTGGCAAGTTTCTGAGATTTACCCCTCATCCTTCTCAACTCTAGCAAGTACAGGCCCAGAGCCATTCGAACGCTCTTCATACATTAACCAAATCATTCCTGGGTCATTCTCGTAAACCTCTTCTGGATCCTCTCCAATGCCAGCACATCCCTCCTCAGGTATGGGACCCAAAACTACTTGCAAATACTCCAAATGCGGTCAAACCTGGCCTTTTTAAAGCCTCATTTATTACATCCCTGCATTTATATAGTAGTCCTCTCGAGTTGAATCCTAACATTGCATTTGCTTTCCTTATTATGGATTCAACCTGTAAAATAACCTTTTCGAAATCCTGAACCAGCGCTCCCAAGTCCATTTGCACCTCTCCGAATGTCAAATATAGTCTGCCATTATTGTTACTACCAAAGTGCATGACTGCTGCCATTCCATCTGTCACTTCATTGCCCACTCTCCCAACATGCCCAAGGCCTACTGCACATGCCCTGCTTCCTCTACACTACCCGGATCTCCACCTATCTTCGTATCCTATGCAAACTTGGTCACAAAGCCATCAATTCCATCATCCAAATCATTAATATGCAACATGAAAATTAGTGGACCCAGCACCAACCCAGTAGAACACCACTTGTAACCAACAGCGAACCAGAAAAAGCCCCCTTTATTCCCACTCTTTTCCTTCTCCCATTCAGCCAACCTATCCAAGCTAGTATCTTCCCTCTAATAACATGGGCTCGCATCTTGTTTGGCAGCCTCACATACAACACTTTATCAAAGGCTTTCTGAAAATACAAGTGAACAACATCCACCGATTCCCCTTGTCTACACTGCTATTTACTTTCTCAAAGAATTCTGCAGATTTGTTAGGCAACCTGTGTCCGTTGCAAAGCCATACTGACTTCGGCCTATTTATTGTGCTTCAAAGTAATTGGAAACCTTATCTTATATTTATCATATTCATCCTGTCACCTTTGATATTACAGAGCAGCAACTACCACAAACTACCTTTATTATTGCATTGGCATTCCTAAATTAAGCATCAATGAAACGGAGGCGGAGCAACAAGCTGGAGTAGTCGCACTTTTTCCAAGCTCCCAATCTGTTAACCTTCAACTGTTATTACAGCTCAGCCTAAGTTTTAAAACTACCATAAATATTTAACACCATCGACAGCACTCCTCCACATCGTAAAGATGGCACGCAGAAGAAAGAAAGAGGAGCAAAATATTGAAGACTCGACGACCAGCTAGCAGCCTTGTTAACAGAGCACAAGGCATCGCTACTGGCAGAATTTAACGCAGCATTCACCAAGCTGGAAACGAAGCTGGACAATATCCAGACCACTATTCTAGATCAACAACAGCGTCTTTCGTCATTAGAGACATTTGCCGATACCACCAGCCAAGACATGCGAGCTATGGAGACAATGCTAACTACGGTCATCGAAGAGAACGCCAAGTTTAAGTCTAAGCTTATCGACCTGGAAGGCAGGAGTCGCCGAAATAACGTAAGGATAGTCGGCCACCCCAAGAACATCGAAGGCCCCCAAACAACAGCTTTTTTCTCTCAACTCCTGCTCGAGACACTTGGCGAACGCATACTGGAATCAGCCCCGGAGCTAGACCGAGCCCATCGCACGCTAGCAGCCAAACCAAGCCCTGGTGGGAAACCCAGAGCAGTTGTGGTTTGCTTCCATAGATTCCAGACCCGCGAGTTGGTGGTGCATGAGGCTCGGAGGCAGAGGGGTAAGCTGAAGTACAAAGATATCCCGATTCACATTTTTGAAGATTACTGTCCCGAGATAGTTGAACAATGTTCTGCATATCGAGACGTCATGAAGGAGCTGTACAACCTGGGTCTCAAACCTTCCCTTCATTATCCGGCCAAGCTGTTCATCATGGCCGGGGAGGGAAAGAGGCGACGGTTAACATCTCCCGAGGACGCTCAGGATTTCATTTCATCTTACCATCGAAGCAGACCGCGACCCACAGATGACTGACTCTGCTCGGTACATTTACATCCGAATGGCACAGGGATCCAGTTAATCTATGGTTACATTATGGGTTACATTATGGGCTAACTTTAGCTTGACTGCCCTTAGCAATTAGCCACTGCTAGCGCTCGGCCTTGCTGTTATACCAGACCCCTGTCTTGAAACGTATGAGGCCGGTAAGAAATCACCACGTTCATGACTATGTCTTACCAACTTTTCCTTTTAATGTTTATGTGTAATCATACTTGAAAGGCTCTTCCCCTGTACATGCTATAAAATAGGGCTCAAGGGACCCTCATTGTGGTTCGTGGTTTGATCTCTGCCTTCTTGCTTTTAGCAGCTGGCCAGCATTTGAATGGTTTGTTTACACTAGTCTTCATAGCGGACTGTCTGGGGCTGATAAGAACTCATTATAGTCAAGGCTGCGTTACACCAATTAGCTCTTACAACGTTTTTGTTTAACAAAACTTAATTTGATGTTCTTCTGCCCTGCGCCTTAATCCAAGAATCCAGTTTGCCACTTGTTAATCTCTCTAATGCTAACTCTTTCTTTATACCTTACCAACTTTAAGTTATACTATGTTATACCAAAGGAAGCTATTCCTGTTTCACTTATACGTTGGCTTACTTATTTAGTATCACTATTTTGTTAATTTTGTTAATTTGTCTTGTTGTATTATTACTATCATCACTACTATTATTACCATTAGTGTTAGCAATGTCATTGGTAGTACAACTACCAAGGCTATTATTTTAATTTTGTATCTATTCATTTAGGTTTACTTCACTTTATTTCTATTTCTATTTCTATTTTCTATTGTCTATTTCTCAAATTATTATTATCATTGTTATCATTATTATAGTTATTTCATCTTATGTTACTTTACTGATATTGAGCGACTTTGCTGCTTTGGCATGTGGAAATATTGGGAGTTAAGATCGGACTACTCCATGCGGATGCGAGGACAATGTACCTTGGTGCAATGGGCACTCAAGGTTCGGTTGGGACATTGGGGACCTCAGGTCCGGGGACTCAGGTTTGAAAGATGGTTAAGTGATATGTGTCACGACCGTTTGTTGTGTGTATACGTATGTATGTATCTTTCCCCCCCCCCCCCCTCTTTTACCACCCACACCCCCACTCTCAGCAGCTGGCTTCGATGCGCTCTTCCATTTCAATCTGCAGTATTACAGCGCTCTGCCCACTCGTTTGGATATAGCTAAATATGGCCAACACAAACGACACTCTTAGATTTGTCTCATGGAACGTGAGGGGAGTGGGGGGTCCTACTAAGACTGATAAGATCTTGGCCCACTTGCAATACCTTAAGGGCGATATATTTTTTATTCAAGAGACACACCTTCGCAACAGAGAGGTAACGGCTTAAGAGAGGCTGGATTAGCCACTTATTTCATTCAAAATTTAATTATAGGGCTAGGGGTACTGCTATCCTGATTCGTTAAAACGTTATGTTCAAACCACAGAAAATGGTGGAAGACCCTGCTGGCCGCTTTGTCATGGTCTCTGGCAAACTGCAAGACACACCTGTCATATTGGCCAGTATTTACGGTCCCAACTGGGATGACAGCTCATTTGTAACCAAATTTTTTACATCTCTCCCAAACATTGAAAATTACCACATCATTGTGGGTGGAGATTTTAATCTGGTCTAAGACTCTATACTGGACAGATCTTTGAACAAAGCCTCAACTTTAACTAAATCAGGTAGGACTTTGCATGCTTTTTCCAAACAACTTGGGCTCACTGGCCCATGGAGACATACATTTCCCACGACTAAATTATTTTCATTTTTTTCCCACGTGCACCGTACCTATACCCGTATAGACTTCTTCCTCTTAGATAACAGACTGCTCTCCAAAATTAAATCCAGCGAGTATCATAGTATCGTGATATCAGATCACGCTGCGACTTCCCTCGATCTTCACTTTCGTAAACGAACTAACCCCTTTAAACAGTGGAGGTTCAACTCATCATTACTAGCAGAGGCTCACTACAAGCAATTCCTGCACTCTCAAATCATTTTATATTTTGAGCTGAATGACTCGCCGGACATTGCAAGAGGTATACTCTGGGAAGCTTTAGGGGCCAACTTATCTCTTTTGTCTCCAACCTGAAAAGAGCCGAGACGTCCCAAATGGCAGATCTGTTACGAAAAATAAAGGACATTGATGATAAATAAGCATCTGACCCAGACCCTAATTTTTATAAAGAACGCCTTAGGTTACAAATAGACTTTGACCTCATGTCTACCAATAAAGCCAAGTTACGACTGCTTAAATCTAGGCAACACTTTTTTGAATCTGGGGATAAAGCTGGGAAGCTTTTGGCCCATCAGGCCAGAACCGAGGCGACTTCACGGCTAATTCCAGCCATTAGATCCAGCTTAGGGGAGATTCATACCGATCCTCTTAGAATTAATGAAGCATTTGCTAAATTTTACGCTGAGCTATACGCTTCCGATTGTCCTCCCACTGCAGGTGACATGCTTAGTAGTATGACGTTTCCCCGAATTGACGATGAAGCCACGAGAGTCTTGGGTGGTCCCATAACTGTCACTGAGGTCCAAGCAGCCATCACATCGCTGCAAAGCGGAAAGTCGCCCGGCCCTGACGGCTTCACTGTAGAATATTACAAAGCTTTCTCGGCTCTCCTCGCACCAGTCCTGAGAGATATGTACAATGAGGCTTTTTTACATCGTCGCCTACCGCCCACCTTGTCGTTGGCTACTATCTCCCTAATTCTTAAAAAGGAGAAAGATCCCCTGCTTTGTAGTAGCTATAGACCAATTTCACTCTTGAATGTGGACCTCAAAATCCTCTCTAAAGTTCTTGCGCTCCGTCTTCAACAAGTGATGCCCTTTATTATCTCATTAGATCAAACAGGGTTTATGCCAGGCCGACAGTCCTCCCACAATACTAGGCGTCTCCTTAACATCATCCATTCACCAAGTAGTGAGACCCCGGAGATAGTGGTCTCCCTCGACGCCGAAAAAGCTTTCGACAGGGTCGAATGGAAGTACCTATACGAGGCGATGGACAGGTTTGGCCTCGGCAATAGTTTCATTTATTGGGTCAGTCTATTATACTCGTCCCCGGTGGCCTCAGTACAAACAAACGACACACTGTCGCCCCACTTCCCCCTTCGGAGAGGTACCAGGCAGGGTTGCCCGTTATCACCACTCCTGTTTGCTGTCGCGATAGAACCCTTGGTGGTTTGGTTACGCTCAGAGAAGGGCTTTAAAGGTATCACACGGTTTGACACAATTCATAAAGTCTCATTGTATGCGGATGACCTGCTCCTGTACATCTCGAATCCAGTCAGCTCTCTCCCTGTGATTATGAATATTTTAGAACGGTTTGGGGTGTACTCTGGTTATAAACTTAACTACCAAAAAAGTGAGCTATTACCGATTAATTCATCGGCTAAGTAGCTCCCTCGCTCTTTAACCTCATTCAAATGGGCGGAGGACGGATTTCGCTACCTCGGCGTTTTTATCACAATACCTATATTTGATATGTTCCGCACAAACTTCCTGCCTCTGGTTGAGAAAGCTGAAAGAGACTTTGACCGCTGGTCAGTCTTACCGTTATCCCTCGCGGCCCGGATAAATCTGGTCAAGATGGTCGTCCTACCCAAATTCCTGTACCTTTTCCAGCATGTTCCTATATTTATCACTAAATCTTTTTTTGATAAATTAGAAAGGAGAATATCTAAATTTTTATGGGGTAGCAAACCGGCTAGAATTCGAAAGACGCTACTACAGTCTCCTAAGAGTGACGGCGGTTTGGCACTTCCTGACTTTAGGCGATACTACTGGGCTGCTAACTTGCAAAAAATCCTGTACTGGATGAATGATGATTGCGACCACCTACCGACCTGGGTACACATGGAAAAGGCGAGTTCACATCTCCCGTTCCGGTCTGTCCTATGCTCTCAACTCCCCCTTTCTATAACATCTGCGGGTGCAGGCCCAATTGCGTCCCTCTCGCTCAAGATATGGAGTCAATTTAGGAAAAACTTTGGTTTACAAGGCCCTTCCATCTTGACCCCACTGCTTAAAAATCATATCTTTAAACCTTCAAGTACAGACTCCGCATTCAAAACCTGGCATAGTAATGGCATCAGTAGTATCAAAAACCTATACAAGGATGGCATTTTTTCGTCTTTTGCGGAGCTTCCGTACAACTATAGCCTCCCAAACTCCCACCTTTTTCGTTTTTTCCAGATTAGGAATTTTGTGAAGAAGATATTCCCCCATTTCCCAAATCGTCCCCCTGAAACCCTGACCGATTCCATCCTAGCTCTAGATCCCAACCGGAAGAAATGCATCTCTTTTTTGTACAACTTGTTAGGGTCGGTTATATTGAAACCTTATACCTCAATATAAGCTGCGTGGGAGGGCGAGCTGAATACGAAACTAACAGCCCAGCAATGGGACTCTGCCTTGGATTTGATCCATTCTTCCTCCATATGTGCCCGTCATGGCCTAATCCAATGCAAAGTCCTTCACAAAGTCCACTACACAAACGCAAGATTATCTAGAATATACCCCGCTGTTAAAGACACCTGCAACAGATGCAACCAATCCCCTGCCAACCATAGTCATATGTTTTGGTCTTGCCCTAAGCTAGCAACCTTTTGGAGGAATGCTTTCGACGTGCTAAGCAGAGCCTATGGCCAGACTATTCCTCCAAACCCACTGTCAGCTATTTTTGGTATTCCTCCCAACACCAACCTCTCTGTTGCGTTGAAGCGGGTCCTGGCTTTTACAACCCTGTTAGCCCGGAGACTGATTTTGCTTAACTGGAGACTTACCTGTCCCCTGACACACGCCCGCTGGATCAAGGAGGTGCTCTACAACATAAAGCTTGAAAAATGTAGGTTCTCTCTCAAAGGCTCTACCAAGACATTCCTAGATACATGGAACCCTTTCATGGAACTTGTTAACTCTCTTAACTTGTTTCCGGACTCAGAAGAGGACTGAGTGCCCTCTATCACAGCTCTGTCTTATTGCAGCTGCTATCCCCTCAACCACTCCCCACCCCCCCCCCCCCCCTCCCTCCCTCCCCACAATTTTTTTTATTTTTTTTTTATTTTTTATTTTTATTTTTTAATTTTTTTTCTTATTTTTATTTTTTATTTTTTTATTTTTTTTTAATCGTATTTGTGTGGATGTGTACGTATGTGAGTGTTGTTTGTCCCCGGGTGGCGAGGGTGTGTAAGGGTAAGGGTAAGGTTTTGGGGGTCGTTTACATACTGTTGTACAATTATGTCCTGATTATCACTGTCTGTTATCATTGTATGTATGCAAATTGCTGTTAAATTCAAAATTCAAATAAAAAGATTTAAACTAAATGTAGTAAATGGAGAAACAGAATATGTGATAGGAAAGTATAGCTACAAACACAAGAGAAGCAGAGTGCTCAGAAAGAGTAATGCATTCAAGAGTTTGCTATTGTTTTGTCCGTAAATATTTTGTTTGGAATAAACGCCACAATTACCCTGTACTTTGTAAACTCAGGTCAAGAAAGGGAGCACTACGTTTACTACGTGTAGAATGCATTGCATCTGCTGTGGATAGGAGGTTGTATGGGTGAGATGTAGCTGCACTCAACCAATCAATGAAAGTATCCTGGTACCCCTTGCAATGGCATGTGAGCACATGGTCTGGTTTGCATCATACACAAGTCAGGGCTGCCAACTCTCACGCTTTGAGCGTGAGAATAACGCATTTGAGCAAATTCTCATGCTCTCACGCTGATCACAAATTTCTCACGCTCTGTCGTGAGAAATTCTGTGATCAACGAAAATTTCAAAACTCATATAAACTGCAAGGCCCGCGGGTGTTGGAGAGCCGGGGTTGAGGGAGGGATGGAAGAAGCGGGCGGGAACAGATGCGGGAAGACGGGACTGGCGAGTGTTTGCAGGGCTAGCGAGCGTTTGCCGGGCTGGCGAGTGTTTGCAGGGCTGGCAAGTCGCTCGCTGCAGCTCCGGCCATGGAGCAGCCCCAGTGCAAGAGTCCCGGGCCGTCGGAGGCATCTGAAGCGTTACGCCGCTTCCGTGAGTATCTCTGTTCCGAAGGGACAGAGACTCTCAAAGGGAGGGGGAGAGAGAGGGGGAAAGGAGACAGGGAGACAGTGGGGAGAGAGCGAGGGGGTGAGACAGAGGGGGAGAGAATGGGGAGAGAGCGGATGGAGAGGGGGAAGAGAGAGAGGAGAGGGGAGAGAGAGAGGGAGAGAGAGAGGGAGAGTGTTAGAGGAGAGAGAGAGGGGGGACAGAGATGGGATAGAGAGGGGGGAGAGATAGAGGGGAGAGAGAGAGAGGGGTAGAGAGAGGGGAGAGAGAGAGAGTGGGAGAGAGAGAGAGGGGGAGAAGGAGAGAGAGGGGGAGAGAGAGAGGAGGGAGAGAGAGGGGGGAGAGAGAAGGGGGGAGAGAGCAAGGGGGGGAGAGAGAGTGTGGAGAGGGAGGGGGAGATAAAGAGGGAGAAAGAGAGAGGGGTAGACAGAGAGGGAGAGGGAGGATGAGTGGGAGAGAGGAGAGAGAGGGGGGAGAGAGATGGGGAGAGAGAGAGGGGGAGGGAGAGTTAGGGGAAAGAGAGGGGAGAGAGTTAGGGGAAAGAGAGGGGAGAGAGAGAGGGGATAGGGGAGAGGGGAGGGTGGAGAGAGAGGAGAGCGGAGGCGAGAGAGAGGGGGAGAATGAGGTGGGAGGGAGAGAGTGGGAAGAGAGAGGAGAGAGGCGAGAGAGAGGGGGGAGAGTGAGGTGAGGGGAGAGGGGGGAAGAGAGAGAGGGAGAGGGGAGAGAGAGAGAGGTGAGAGAATGGAGAGAGAGGGGAAGAGAGAAGAGAGGGAGGGGGAGAGAGAAGAGCGGGGAGGGGAGAGAGAGGGGAGACAGGGGGGAGAGATAGAGGGGATGAGAGGAGAGAGAGGGAGAGAGAGAGGGAGGGAGAGCAGAGAGAGAGGGGAGAGAGAGAGGGGGAGAGAGAGAGGGGGTGAGAGGAGAGAGCAGAAGAGATGGGAGAGAGGGAGGGGGGTGAGTGAGGTGAGAGGGAGAGAGAGGGAAGAGACAGAGAGGAAGAGAGGGGGAGAGAGAGAGGGGGGAACAGAGAGTAGGGGAGAGAGAGTGGGGGGGAGAGAGAGTGGGGGAGAGAGAGGGAGGGGGAGAGAGAGGGAGGGGGAGAGAGAGGGAGGGGGAGAGAGAGAGTGGGAGGGAGGGAGAGGGAGGGAGGGAGAGAGAGGGAGGGAGAGAGTGGGAGGGAGATAGGGGGATTATAGAGGCAGGGCTGCCAACTCCCATGCATTTTGCATTTTGCATTTTGCCAAATTCTCCGCTGATCACAAATTTCTCACGCTCTGCCGTGAGAGTCTCTGTGGCAAATTTGCCCAGGTGACCAGCATGGATCAGGCTGCGGCTCGGTACATCCTGGAGGACAACCAATGGGTGCTGGAAGTAAGTACCAAGCACTGTGTATAAACGGTGGAAGATCGTGGACTTCAAATGGGAGTGGTTGGAGAAAGCATCTTGCTTGCCTGCTAGATTTTCACTTACTATAACTGCATGAAAAATGTTCCCGATGTTGGGGGAGTTCAGAACCAGGGGTCACAGTTTAAGAATAAAGGGTAGGCCAGTTAGGACTGAGACGCAGAGAGTTGTGAATCTGTGGAATTCTCTGCCACTGAAGGCAGTGCAGGCCAATTCACTGGATGTTTTTAAGAGAGAGTTACATTTAGTTCTTGGGGCAAATGAAATCAAGGGATATGGGGGAAAAACCCGGAAAGAGGTACTGATTTCAGATAAATAGCCATGATCATATTCAATGGCAGTGCTGGCTCGAAGGGCCGAATGGCCTCCTCCTGCACCTATTTTCAATGTTTCTGTTTCTAAATGTTGTTGGAATTCCTGGGGAGGCTTAGCTACCAGATGTACATCTCCTTGGAGAGGTCTGTGTGGGACTGATGTGGCCCAAACATACATTCTGGTTGCAAAAGTGCTACAATACCTGTTCAAGCTAAAATATTTTTAAAAATTGGATTAAATTAAACATGCACTTTCCTTTCCCTTCCTTTTACTTTCTTCTTGATTGTTAAATTGCAGTGGATAATAACAAATAGCATTAATTAATATTGCAGCATTAAAAAAGTAAAATATTCCAAGACACTTTAAATGAATGTTTGCAAAAATATATGTTGCTGCATCATGTCAGGAACATAAGAAAATGTGAGAATAACTCAGTAAGGAAGTTCTAAGGAATATCAGATGCAGAGGAGATAGACAGAGCTTGCTAATCTGAAGCTTGTGCAGGTGAAGACACAAATACCAATGAAAGGTCAATAAAAATTGAGCTGGAATTAGAAAAGTCAAAATATTTCAGATTGGTGTAGAGACGTTTACAGAGTGGATCAGAATTATGCAGGGATTTGTAAATATCGATGAGAAATGTTAAATGGGACTTACTAAACCATGAGCCAAAACAGGTTAGCAAACACAAGCATAAACGCACATTCATGTGGATATATGATGCTAAAGGCAGAAGAGAACTTGATTCCAGTTTTCCTCACCACATGCTCCCGCTCCCACTTCCAAACCAAAATGCAAATAGCCTAATACTTTCTAATAGGACCAAAATAGGAGCCATGATCATTTGTGTGAGGCACTGAGAATGACCAATAACTGTGCAATTGTATCTGCAAATTCAGAAGTGGAAAATAACAATGAAGAATAGAATCACTAAAAGAAGCAAAATCAAATTTCTTGTGGAACTCAGTAAATGAAGCAGCATTGTAGAGCAAAGATGTAGTCCACATTTTGAGTCATGATCCTGCATCAGGACTGAGAACACAGACAAAAAACAAATAATCAGTATAAAGAGACAAAGGGGACTGATGAGTGACATCAGACACAAGGTGAGGTTCCTTTTTGGCAACTATTTTGTGGAGGATTGGCAAAGACCATCGTAAGCTTCCAGTGGCATGCCACTTTTACTTGCCTTCCCATTAACACAATTGTCTGCCCTTGGTTTACTCCATTGCCACTGTGAGGCCAAATGCAAACTAGAAGAATAATATCATGTTCTGCTTCTGTAGCCTATGACACAAATGGTATGAACATTGACATTTCCAACTTTAGTTAACTCCCACCAGTGTTATTTTCCTACTATTAGTCCATCTATGTTCTGTCTTCCTTTGTACATTTTTCCCTCATTTGTAACTGTCAATCACACGCACACACCTAACCATCCGAGTTTCTTCACCCATGACCTACCACCCTTCTCCCTTCCCCTCTTCCATATGCCCATCATCTCACCCAATCTGGGTCCACATGATCTTCTCGCCTCTGTCTCCCCTCTTCAGACTCAATATTTGTGTTTTACCGTCTCCATTTGCACTTATCACCCACTACCCTTTATTTTAACTTCCCCTCCTCACTACTCTCCTGCTAATCATTCCTCGTGTCACCCATTACTTATCACCTACCAAATCCTGTCTCAACCCTTTCTCATATCTATTTATACTGACTATCATCCCTCTACACTATGTCCTGATGCAAGGTCACAACCACATATGTTGACTATTCCTTTGCCCTCCACAGCAGCTGTTTAACCTGTTGAGTTCCTCCAGCAGTTTGTTTTACATCCCATATTCCAGCATCTGCAGTCTCTTGTCTCCAAAAACAAAAATGGTGATTATCAAATCACAATGGTCATGAAGTTCAATTATTGCAGAATAAACTATGAAAAGGAAAACCACAAGTCCTTCTAATTCAATTTCATTGGTCATTATTTACTAATCCATTTTTGAAAGCTAGATGAACTTATCAGTAAGATACTCTTCCCGAGTAAGAAATCTATGTAGTATATATTTTATATTCTAGTATTTCACTATGAATGTTCTCTCACTATTGTATAGTTATTGTTTAATTATAGAGAGAGTTGCAGTAAGACCAGACCAAACTAAACATGTTAAAAAGAGTACCTTGCAAGAAGTATGCCATCATACTTAATTTATGGAATAAATAATGCGGTCAATCAATATTCAATGCAATTCAATCTTTGGTTTATAAATAGAGGTCATGCAAGTTATAATAGAAAATGTGGCTCTCAGCGTCAAGAAGATAATTGGATGAGCGATCCAGTCGGCAGAAAATCCACAAAAGGATTTCAATCTGGTGAAATTTGAAGTAATAGATTTAGGCTGGCCATCAAATCAAAGTACAATAAACAATGCAATATGATAAGTGTTGGGAACAAATAGATCTTGCCATGCATGTACCAAATCCCAGAAGATGGCAAAGGTGCTTAAGCTCCATTCAGGATATTTTCATTTATTGCCTGAGGCTTAGAATACAAGAGCAGGGGGGTGGTCATGTTGGAACTGTGCGAGATATTAGTTGAACAACAAATCAAATATTATTCAGATCTGGACACCACATTGCTGGAAAAATATGATAATGCTAGAAAGTGCCTAGAACAGAGTTGGCAGGGAAGAATTTTAGTAATCGTTAGTTTGGCTAATGCTGTTTTCCTGAGAACAGAGGGATGCAATCAAGGGGATAAAAGAATTAGAGAAAATGTTAATGGGAAGGATTGGCTTCTCTTTGAAATAAGTTAATAACTACAGGATAGAAAGATTGCAGAGAAGGGAATTTTTGTTAGTGGAGTGGTAAGTGGATGGAAATTCATTGGAGATAGGATGGTGAAGGCAAAATGGCAGCATAAAAAGTATCAGGATGAGAACCGGATATGCCACAACATAAATCTCCAGAATAAGAGCTGAAACGTGGAATGATTCGAAAAGCTTGTCATTACTTGCCACATATGTGGTGAATATATGACTTGCCATTTGTCAGCCAAAGCCTGGAGATTGCGAAAGCCCCTGTCCCATTTAGGAAACCTGAACGTAAACCTCTGGTGACCTTGCACCCTACCCAAGGTTTCCGTGAGGTTTTTGAAGGTTTTGGTCACTCTCCCTAATGATCGAAAGTGGTTTCCGCGTAGTCGAGGCTTCTTCTATGTTCCTGCGATTATTTCAAATTCAAAACCAGCCTTGACTAAAAATAGGTTGCCGTTTGGTCGAAGCCAGTGGAGTGGGGTTGCTATTTACTTACAGGCAGTCAATGGCAATCTCCTTCGCTGACTGGCCATTTTGATTGGCTCATTGGAGTTTCCAGCAAAGATCCTGTAGGATCTTTGGTTTTCAGGACCTAGAAGATCCGCCGGAAGGCAAAATGCCCGCTAACTTTATTAAACTTCTTGAAACTATCTCCACTCCTTCTCCCCCCCCTTCTCTCCCCTTCTCTCCCCTTCTCTCCCCTTCTCTATCCCTCCCTCCCTGTCTCTAAAGGACTTACCGTGCTCTGTGGCAGCTGTTTACCTTCCTCTTCATCGCGCAGACAGCGCTCCTCCACTGTCCCTGGCCCCCACCTTCGCGATGTGTTTGTGCGTGTGTGTGTGTGTGTGTGTGTGTGTGTGTGTGTGTGTGTGTGTGTGTGTGCGCGGTCGGTAGCAAAGATCCTGTAGGATCTTTTGTCAGTAAATGCAGCTCACGCTTCGGTCGAGGCTTTCCAGGCGAGTGACCAAAACCTCTGGTGACTCATGGAAACCTTGGATGGGGCGCAAGGTCACCAGAGGTTTCCGTTCAGGTTTCCTAAGTGGGACAGGGGCATAAGATCATGCAACACAGACTGGGGTTTCTTCACATTTTGAGGAGTTGTGAATAAAATTGATTAGTATGTAATAATCAGTACGCATTTTACCTTCTGACAATTCGATTCAAGGAAGACCATTCCTGAAGCAGCCAAAGATGATTAGGCCTAGGGTACTGACCTAAGGAATAGTTATGGTGATAGGCTGGAGCAGGGATAGTGAATCCGCATCAATCAAAACCATCTTCCTTTGTGCAAATCTGATCACAACCTTGAGTGTTTTGACCACTGACTCACAGTAGGGACAGTCAAGATCATAAGATCATAAATGATAGGAGCAGAATTAGGCCATTCAGCCCATCAAGTCTACTCTGCCATCCAATTATGGCTGATCTATCTCTCCCTCTTAACCCCACCTTCCTGTCTTTTCCCCCCATAACATCTAACACCCATCTAATTATTCTAATCAAGAATTTATCAATCTCTGTCTTAAATATATCCACTAACTTTGCCTCCACCACCTTCTCTGGCAAAGAATTCCACTGATTCACCAATCAAGTGCTGCCTTGATGTCAAGGTTGTCACTCTCACCTTACCAATGGAATTCAGCCCTTTGGGCCAGGATTATAATGGAGTCTGAAATCAAATGATCCTACCCGATTTGTTATTGGTGACTAAAATCCATGATCACTGATAGCACTTTCAGTGATTATGAGCTTATGACCACTTCAGGCCACTTCTGTTCCTATCTGAGCTGGGGGCCCAGAGGATCCCTACCAAGTCTCTCACATTTGGAGCAATAAAAATGGCATCCTTGGCTTTAAGTATCCAGCTAACCCTGGCCCAAGACTTCCATCCATAGTTTTCAGTTCTATAAATGCAATGAGCACTGCTTCAGCTAACCCCCCCCCCCCCAACAGACATGTTTTAATGATTTATTTAATTAGCACACCGACCGACCTTTGAGTTTTTCAGCCAGGAGGTTAATTGCCATTAAATAATCAATTTCAGAGATGATCAACAATGGATGTTGCAAATAGACTAATGTCATCTATGTATAATATGTATATATGCATGTGTAATCATGCCTTATGCACAGAAACATTTTGTTCAATTCACATTGTATTCAATGCAAACAATTCAACTGAAATTATGGCGCTTTATTTATTTAAGGCTATGTTTGATGTAATAGAGTCTTATTTTAAATGAACATGGTTCAAGAATTTCTTAATTTTGCCTTCTTTGATTGTATTAAAATATCCTACAAGTTGTTTCATAATGGCTAACAGCTTTCACATAATTAAAATAACCTCCCAGTATATAAGCTAATGCAGTAGCTAGGAACAAAACATAAAGCAGTTGTGCCAGCACCAAGGCCAGCAGTTCATATTGAAATATGTATTGCTCTTTAAATAAAGGAATTTTTACTTCTGCATTTTATTTTCTTTAATTTTCAATATTAAAATTATTTTAATATTTAAATTATTTAAATGATTTCTTCAATATATTGGCATACATCAAATGAGTGAGATATGTCCCTGAATATTAACGTAAATGTTTAGTACCACAGTGCAGACACAGGCTTGATCCTGTTTCTGTTCTTTCTGATTTGCATCAAATTGACCAACGGTTGTATTGAGTGAAGACGGAACTCTGTCAGCAGATTTTGAATGCCTTTGGAAATTTTGTAGGCACTCTTAATGAGGTGACCAGGCATCAAATTACATGCTCGATCTAGATTATTGCAGTAGATGGCAGCACACACTGCCATGCACCCACGATGAAATGCAGATCTCCACGTACGTGGCGTAAACCCAGACCATACAATAGCTGTGAGAAGCAACTTGATCATTCTTTTATGTTTTCTTTTTAGCATCATTATTGCAAGTTAGATAAACTGATTGGTAATTCTGAAGAAACATTCAATCTTTCCAAAAACTTAGCAAAGGCACTGTGGGTCTGTTGTTGCAGAAAACTTTACAACAAAATACTTCAATCAGCAACATCAAAGTCAGTCACTTTAATCTCATGTAATAAAGCATTGTTTCCATAATTTATCATCCACAAATCCCAAATCCCATTATATATATATGCTTTGTACCTGTAATTCTCTGCACCAGAAATGCAGGAAATGACATGCGAGACATGCATTTCAACATGACATGTCTTCTTCAATTAGGAACTATCATTTGGAAGGTACATTAAGTCAGGAACTTTACATATGTTTGACAGAACCGTGTGTATTCTCCTAACATTTCATATGGGATTGCCCAATAACAGTTTTAAATTAATTACCAATGAACAGGAAGTAGAGATTTTATTTAGATTTTGTATTTTTTTTCAAATCCCAGAATTCACTTAAGATCACAAAATGTGCCCAACAAATCTAACTAAAAATTTGTAATTCTTTATGCTTTATGTGCTACCATGTCTTGTGTACCTCTGTTTTCAAGAGAGAGAGTTAGATTTAGCTCTAAGGGCTAAAGGAATAAAGCGATATGGGGGAAAAAGCAGGAACGGGATACTGATTTTAGATGATCAGCCATGATCATATTGAATGATGGTGCTGACTCAAAGGGCTGAATGGCCTACTCCTGCACCTATTTTTCTATGTTTCTATGTTTCTAAGAAAGACATTCCGTACATCAAATCAGAAATATATATTCTGATGTGTATAAATCAGAATACATATTGGTTGTACAGATATTATTAAAGCACTGACGAAAGGAACTCTGTAATTATTTTCCAAATAAGTATCATTAGCAGTTCTTTTTCAAGATAATCAGGCTAATCAGGTTAATCCAACAGGCCAGTAGTTGCTGAACTCATGGTTACTCGTTGTTTTAGCAAGGGGACAGATTTTCAATTCCTCAGTCGTGAGGCGTCATCCTAGACCAAGAGAGCATTGAAAGATTATAATCAGTGCCCTGCATTTTCCTCCCATGTATCCCCAGCAAGTCCTCCATATTTTCAACTTTTAATGCTTCTGCTTTCCCCATTATCTCGTGCTTCACCTTTACTAAGATTGTTTAGTAGGACTGGATGTTACAATCCCTAATATTCACTACAATTGACATTCTTGGGTATGACCACTAGGTGAATTTGCTAACAATCAGACACATCTTCAGTTGTGTACCTCAACGTCACTGGGTGTTTCGGCCTTTTATCACAAGACACCTTCAGTCGAGGCAGGCCCACCGCAGGTTGATCAGACCTGGGTGTGTGTCTTATTGTTAGCCTCTATATGGTCACATGGCAGCCCAGACAGCATCTTTCCTCTTCAGCCACAGCCAGTGACTGCTCCGTTCGGCAGCATTGGCAAGTTCTTTTATTGCCCTCCTTTGTGCCTGCCCTTTGACTCCTTCTTCCCTCAGGAGCCTTGCAGTGGAACTGGCTACAAAGCCACTGCAACCCACCTCCACTGGACACGCCCTTACTCTCCAATCTCTCTCCTCTGCCTCTGCTGCAAGGTTTGAATATTGAAGCTTTTTCCTCTCATAAGCCTCGTCCACAGCCTCCTCCCATGGGACCTTCAGCTCAATGATGAAAACACGCCGACAGGAGTTGGACCAGAGAACGAGGTCTGGTCGCAGGTTGGTAACTGCGATTTCAACTAGGAACTAAAGCCTCTGACCTAGGTTAACACACATTTCCCAGTCCCTTGCTGCGTTCAGTGGGCATGAGTTGAGAGGCAAGGGGTTAGTCCTCCGTTTCTCTCCTTCCCGGATGAAGGATGGTATTTGCGGGAATGTTATCTGGGCATTGATAGGCATGGCGTTGGTGGTAATTCTCTTGCACTCGAGTTCAGCTGCCAAACACCTCAACACCTGATTGTGTCACCAGCCTTGTGTTAGGCTGGTCTTACAACCGACCAGGATGTGCTTGAGGTTTGCTGGAACTGTACACAGAGGGCTGGCTGGATCCTCTCCCAGCCAAAGATTTAGGTTTGTGGGAGAGGGAAGGACGTCATATGTGGCTCTGATAATGAAGCTCAACTTTAACTCCATGGTCCACAGCTCTCTCCATGTGATCTTCCTCCTCTCAACGCCATCCCACCTCCTCCACCACCACGTGCCGAAGTTCAGCTGGAGTAGCCTTTTGCCAGGTAGGTTTAATTGTTCCCAGGCCAAAGCCCCCTCGGCCTTGTTGGACATGGCCCACTATGTCCCGGTGTTGGAGGGCGGATTTTGCGTCCAGTACCACTGCTGCTGGAGTCCATTTCTTCCCTGTTGCTAGGGTTGGAGCGACACCTCTTATTATTGGGTCCCGGGATTCTGTTAATGTCATGTCCAGCCTCATTTGTATTCCTCCACCAGTCTTGAGACTGGCAGTGAGAGGGCTCCATTCCCATAGAGCCCTATGCTGCTGAGGCTTCTCGGTAGCCCAAGCCACTTCCTCACTTGTGAGTTCACCAGTCTCTCCAGCTGGTTGACATGGGATAAAGTGACCTCGTAGATAGTAATTGGCCACATGAGTCGGGGCAGTAGACCGAATTATACAATACAATACAATACAATACAATACAATACAATACAAATTTATTGTCATTTGAGCCTCAGTGAGACTCAAACGAAATTTCGTTTCCACAGCCATACAAACAAAGACAATGTCCTACAGACATACACACAATTAAATTCACACAAACATCCATCACAGTGAACCCACTGTGATGGAAGGCAAAGTCTTTTCTCTCCCCTGCTCTCAATGTCTCTCCCGATGTCCAAGCCCCAGGCGGGTGATGATAAGTCCCACGGCCATTTTAGGCCGCGCGGGGCGATTTACGGCCCCGCTCCCGGTCTGAAAGTACAAGGTTGGAACCCCCACGGGCGATGGTGAGTCCCACGGCCATGAAGCCGCGCCAGGTGATGTACGGTCCCGGTCCGGGTCGTTCCAACCCCGCGACACGGGCTGGAGAAGTCGCGTTGCGGGAGCTCCGGGAAGCGGTCTCTCTCTCCCCCCAGACCCGCGAGCTCCCGATGTCCCAGTCCACCGGACCTGCGGCTGCGTTGCTGGAGCCTCCGAGCCCCAGTAGTCGAGTCGCAGCAGCGAGTCACCACCGCTCCCCACGCTCCGAGGCCGGCCAGCCCCACGATGGTGAGTAGTCCGCACCTCCGCAGTCTCCCAAGCCCCCGGGTCGTTCAGGTTGGAGGCCGCTCCACGGTGCTAGGCCCCAACGACAACGGAGACCAGACAGGGAAAAGGTCGGGTCTCCCAGACAGGGAAGAGATTTAAATTAGTTTCCCCCTGCACCCCCCGCCCCCCACATATACACATTTAAAACTAGTATTAAAAAACACCAAACACTACATTTAACTAGACAAAAAAAAAAAAAAAGACAGACAGGCTGTAGGGGCCGCTGCAACGGGTGAGTCGCGCCGCCCAAAAAAACGGCGTCAAAGCTTCAGCTTCCCTGGGAGAGCAGTGTTGCTGATTTACTTGAGGCCACTGATTGTATCCTGCCTGAGTTCCACCTGCTCTGCATCCTTGAGGTATGCGGTGTACCATCACCTGAGGCTTTTGACAGGCTTCTCCAGGACAGTTGGTATTGTCTCGTTATTGATGCGGAACCTTTCGTCAGTGAGCCGACCTTTGACGATGGAAATACTGCAGGATTTGCTGTGTTTAATCTCCATTCGTGCCCATTTGATGTTTTCCTGGAGTTTATCCAGCAGGCGTTTGGTGCATGCTTTGTTGTTGTTATTGTGGTCATGTCATCCATGTACGCCCTGATTGGAGGAAGACGCAGCCCAATCTTCAAGCGTTCCCCTCCGACCACCCATCGTGATGCTCGAATGATTAGCTCCATTGCCATGGTGAAAACCAGAGGAGAAACGGTACAGCCTGGCATTATGCCTACCTCAAGATGCTGCCAGGCGGTGGTGTTGTCCTGTGTTGTGATGCAGAACTGGAGGTCCTGGAAGTAAGCTTTTACCAGCTTTGTGATGACCTGGAAGAAATTAAAAGCTGCCCAAAGAGTCTCATGGGGCACCAAACCAAAGGCATTGGCAAGATCTAAGAAAACCACATGCAGATCTCTCTTTCCTTCTTGGCAGTTTGTATCGGGTGCCAGATGACGTTTGCATGTTCCAGACATCCTAAGAAACCAGGTACCTCTGCTTTCTGCACTGACGTGTCAATGAAGTTGTTGCTCTGCAAAAAAGATGAGCGTCTTTGGGCCACAACACCAAAGAAGATCTTTCCTTCCACGTTCAGAAGGCTGATCTGGCGGAATTGGCTAATGGTTGAGGAGTTCTTTTCTTTAGGAATTAAGATCCCTCCTGCCCTTCGCCATGCCTTAGGTATGATTCCTTTCTCCCATTCCACTTCCAAAGGTATTTCAGGGCACCAGGGGTGTTCTTATAGTGCCTGTAGGGAATGCCATTGGGCCCTGGGGTTGATGCTGTTCTTGTCCGTTTGACTGTGTGCTCCACCTCCTTCCATGTAGCAGGCCATGTAGGATCTGGTGCTCAGGTGGTTGGATATGTGGCATGTCATCTGGAATGGTGACTGGCTCATGCCTCCGGTTGTCAGAGTACGTCTTCCTCAGGTGCTCCTCCAGTTCCCTTACTGGAATTCTCAGGATCCCACTCTTCTCCTTGACAAAGAGGCTTTTGACAAACTTATACGGATCTCTGTAGAAACTTGTCCTCGCCCATTCTTTCTTCTTGTGTTGCTTTCTCAGGCATTCTGCTCTTCGCAGGATTGCCAGGCGCTGCTTTATTTCTGCCTGCAGTGCCTCGAGTCCTTTCCTTTCTGCCTATGTGGACTTCCTCCACTGTTTTCTCAGCTTTCTTTCACCAGTCTTTTGATCTCCTGCTACCTCCTGGACTTGTACTGGAGTGCTGGGTCATTCTGTGTCCTCTGTTTCATGACCTTCACCCCAAATCTCTCCGCCCCATAGTTGTATATGGTGTCTCCCATCTTCTCCAGTTTTGTTTCCACACATCCCTTCAATCCTTCCAGAAGATGGACGAGGTCAGTGTTAATGGTCTCCCACCCTTTCCTCTAGCAGGATTTAGGCCACAAGATTTGAGGTTTTTCCCTTCCATTTTCCTCTCTACCGCTGACTGTGGCTGGTTGGGCTCTGGACTTGTGTCCGTTGGTGGTACTGTACCTGGTTGAGCTTCGCCTGGGGTGCTGATACCCTGTGGACTGTGGTGGTTATCCTGCCACTGGGCTTCACTCGACTGATTTGGCCTACCTCTTAGAAAGTAATGGTCAATGCGAGGCCCCACACCAAGCTCTCTCACGCACTTTTTCCTGCCCTGGTGGATCTTGAGACCCTTCTCTGATGTTATCTTTTCCCAGCCACAGATACAACTTTGTAGCTTATGTCCTGCAGGTGCTGCTGCTCTGTCAATTGCTGTGCTAGTTGTAATACTCATAGTCGATTCCGTTCCTAGGTCTGTTGCCGTGTGGTCTGTCGACGAGTCATCTTGTGCCCCCGCCCTCGCAGACTCAAGGGGTATTCTTCGTCTTGTCTTTTTCGTAGCAATATATGGGTGGATCCAAAACGCTGATTAGCGATGGATCCTGCTGGCATGAGGAGCTAGCCCATGTCAGCCCCGGTGGGGTCTATTCCCTCCGGTCAGCAGTCTCTCCAGGATGTCACTAGGTCTTTCCCTGGTTGTCAGCTGCCCTTTCGCAGCGGTCACTGGTTTGATCCAGATGTTCAGATTGATTAGCAGGACTGGATGTTACAATCCCTAATATTCACTACAATTAACATTCTTGGGTATGACCACTAGGTGAATTTGCTAACAATCAGACACATCTTCAGTTGTGTACCTCAACGTCACTGGGTGTTTCGGCTTTTTATCACTAGTTATAGAAACATAGAAACATAGAAAGTAGGTGCGAGAGTAGACCACCAGGTCCGTCGAGCCCGCACCGCCATTCGCTCATGGCTGAACACTAAACAGACACACTTACCCACAAACAGTAGACACAAGACACAGAACACAAAACACTACCCTCCCCTTTATACCGCTATCACCCCTCTCCACCCCAAGAACCGCGTGATCTCCTGGGGGAGGCAAAAAAACGGATAAAAACCCAGGTCCAATTCGGGAAAAAAATCCGGGAAATTCCTCTCCGACCCCAATCCAGGCGATCGACACTTGTCCAGGAGATCACTCAGGTCTACTATACTAACCATACCTAGGTCCATATCCCTGCCCTCTCCCCGTAGCCCCTTATCCCCTTGGCAGCTAAAAAAACATCTATTTTAGACTTAAATATATTTAACGTTTCTGCTTCCACTGCTCCCTGGGGCAGTGAATTCCATAAATTAACCACCCTCTGGGTGAAGAAGTTCTTCCTCATCTCAGTTTTAAAAGAGCCCCCCCTTATTCTGCAACTATGTCCCCTAGTTCTAGTTTCCCCGATCATTGGGAACATCCTCGGTGCATCCACCCGATCAAGGCCCCTCACGATCTTATATGTTTCAATGAGATCGCCTCTCATTCTTCTAAACTCCAAAGAGTAGAGTTCCAGCCTACTTAACCTTTCCTCATATGTCAATCCCCTCATTGCAGGAATTAATCTTGTAAACCTTCGCTGCACTGCCTCCAGGGCTAGTACATCCTTTCTTAAGTATGGACCCCAGAACTGTACACAGTATTCCAAATGTGGTCTCACTAATACTGTGTACAGCTGCAGCAAGACCTCCGTGTTTTTATACTCAATCCCCCTAGCAATAAAGGCCAAAACTCCATTGGCCTTCCTGATTGCTTGCTGCACCTGCATGCTAACTTTTAGTGATTCATGTACTAATACCCCTAGATCCCTTTGCGTTGCATTACAACGCAGCTCCTCCTCATTTAGAAAATAACTTGCCCTATCATTTTTTTTCCCAAAGTGAATGACTTCACATTTATTAGTATTAAATTTCATCTGCCAAGTTGTTGCCCACTCACCTAGCTTATCTATATCCTTTTGCAGACTCTTCCTATCCTCCTCATCCCCTACTTTTCCTCCCATTTTTGTATCGTCCGCAAATTTTGATATATTACACTTGGTTCCCTCCTCCAAATCATTTATATAAATTGTGAACAACTGGGGTCCCAGCACCGACCCTTGCGGAACCCCGCTAGTTACCGGTTGCCATCCCGAGTATGAACCATTTATCCCCACTCTCTGCTTCCTATTTGTTAGCCAATCCTCTACCCATGCTAATATATTACCCCCAATCCCATAATTTTCTATTTTTAGCAATAGTCTCTTATGTGGCACCTTGTCAAAAGCCTTTTGGAAGTCCAAGTATACCACATCCACCGGTTCCCCTTTATCCACCCGGGTTGTTACTTCCTCAAAGAATTCAAGCAGATTCGTTAAACAGGACTTCCCCTTCACAAAACCATGCTGGTTCTGTCCGATGAAGTCATGTTTATCCAAGTGCCCCGTTAGTGTTTCTTTAATAATTGTCTCTAACATTTTACCCACCACCGATGTTAAACTAACCGGTCTATAGTTACCCGCCTTCTGTTTACTTCCTTTTTTAAATATAGGTGTTACATTGGCCATTTTCCAATCCACTGGGACCGTTCCTGCCTCCAGGGAGTTTTGGAAAATTATCACCAATGCATCCACAATCCCCACCGCTATCTCCCTCAAGACCCTTGGATGTAATCCATCAGGCCCAGGGGATTTATCCAATAGTTATATTGCCTGCAACCGGCGTACCAGAGAAAACAATTTATGTCTGCCCCCCCTCAACTGAATCTCCATTTTCCAGCTTAACTTTTATCCCTCTGTTTACACATCAGGTTACCAACCTCCAGCCAAACTAGGTTAAACTCTCCCCAAGAGCACTGGCAAACTTCCCAGTGAGGATATTATTCCTGCTCTGCTGAGGTGCAAGCCATTTGATTTATAAAGATCTTTTTTCCCACGGAAAGTGTCCCAATTCCTCAGGAATCTGAAACTGCCATACAATACCATCTCTCCATCCACCCCTTCATCTGCTTTGTTTTTCTATTTTTGTATTCCTTAACAAATGACACTAGTAGTAACCTGGAAATTACCTCGGCGGTCCTAATTTATTACCTCTTTCATAACTTCTGACATTTTGTTTGTCAGACGTCATTCCATTTTCAACCGACAACACTGGCACCAATATGGACAATGGTCTCTGACCATTCATCCTTCTACTTTAAGAAGTTCTGCCAGTGACATACTTAAGTAGACATGAGCGAGAAAACAAAATTCTCAAGCAGTTTCCAACCACAGAAATGCCTCTCTGTGCCTCTAACTATCGAATCCCCAACAGAATTGTTCTCTTATTTATTTTCCCACCTGAATAGCTGAGGTATGAGTGATGACATACTCCATGCTCAGGCGCTAATTTTTTTGAGTAACCATCACCCTCAGTGAGAGAACGTTGGAGGATATCCACACTACTTCCGTGCACCTCCTCGTCCACCAGGCACTCTGTCTGCTTATGCTGAAGATGCAGTGCAATCATCTCCCTAATGTGCTATCCTAAGGATTCTCCAGCAGCATGGATGCACCATAATAACTTCACCCATTGCTCCACCTTTGAAGTAGTCAAAGCTGCTACTGGAGAGTGTTCCTGCAGATATGGTTGATATGGTCATCATTCTGCTATCCATTATATCGTTTTATCACAAGACTTCACTCACATTCATCTTTCTATCCAGCCTGCACGATAATACTTTGTGTTTGCACTGGTTTTAAACCAGTTGATCTAGAATTTCTTCAATCCATGAATGTGCTCAATTATACAGTCTTCTTTGTTCAAGACCCAAGGACAGATTTCTCATGCTCATGATGTTGAAATATTGTGCTATCAGAAATTGCCCAAAAATCAAGACTTACATTTTTCTTCCATGATGTCTAACCACAATTCAGGGAAAAATCAGGATGGGAAAAAGGTCAGAATGGGAAAAAAGATCAGTAAAAGCCAGATCAGGGAATGGGGAGATTGTACCAGTGGGAACAAATAGCAGGATAGTTATTGTGGGGTGATCGGACGAATAGATAAGGTTACAGGTAAACATTTTTGAACATTAAATCTGTGATAATTTATTGTTCTGATGTTAATCATCGATCTGAAATGTCTACTGATTTCTTCTGTGCACATTTTGCCTGATGTACTGATTATTTCTCACACTTTATTTTTCTATTTCTACCACTGTCCCTTCATGTCCTTTGAAATGTGTCCGTTGAGTTGTCAACAGCTGAAACCTTTCCATTAAGGTTTCCATCCAGGGAAGAACAGTGGCACAGCTAGTAGAGCTTCTTTCTCACAGTGCCAGGGATCCGAGTTTCTTCCTGACCTGGAGTGCTATCTTAGTGGAGTTTACACATCCCAAAGACATATGGATTTGTGGGTTAATTGGCCTCTTTAATTACACTTAGCATGTAGGGAGTTGATGGGAAAGTGTGGACGAGTGATCGATGGTCAGGATGGACTCAGTAGGCTGAAGGTCCAGTTTGCATCCCTAAATTGAACTACTGATGATTATCTTGCAAATATTTCACCTTCATTCTTGCTTTATTTAGTCAGTTTAAAAGATCTGCTTCTTTTAGTGACCAAGCCATTCTAATAACACCTTCTTTTAAAATATTTAATTACACAGAAGTGCGAAATTAGCAGACAACATTCAAATTGGGAGGACGAATGGAGCGGTCCCTTTCAGTAGTCTCTCTTGCTATAAATGCTTATATATTTAAATGTAACATTTTTAGTTTTAACTTTTTAACTTTTTTCTCTGTACGACAGCACAGAAGTAAAATTGACCATCCGACTCATTGTCCCTTTCATTCTTACATGAATCTCAAATCTGTTGAAAAAATCCAAACATCTTAACAGTTAATGGTGGAGACCATACATCTTTATAAATGGATAGAATAAAAACGAACAACACATAATCTCAATAAAATATCAGAGCACTGATTTATTAAATTTGAGAACAAATAGCTTCTGGATGAAAATCTTATGTGTGGAATAACACTCACCTCTTTACGACATCTTCTCCATTCCAACATTTTAATCCATCAGAAGCTGCTAAATCATTGACACACAGCTGATCAGCCAGTCCACCATACAAAGTCCTATATAACCGCAGACTACTGATAAATTCCCTGGAACATATAGACAGTACAGTAATTGAGAAAAATACACAGCAATCCAAACTATGTGTGATTTATTTGACACATTAACAAACATGCAGTGAAAAAACTCTGAGATGGAAATAAAAAAGTTAAGCAGAAAAATTAATGCTGGTGAAAATGGTGGATAGTCACTTATTACACTATTGCCTGATAACTAAGGCAGACAATAATGATCCTTCTGGAAGTTGCTCTATATATTTGCTTCCCTGCCTGTGAGGTATGCACAGACTGTAGCTCCCAATATGTTATATTCGGCCTACATTTGAAAAGCTGTGTAAAGAGTCCTACTTTTCTGAAATTATAGCAGAGGGCCACAATATTATAGCCGAATGGACAAAATAAGGCTGTCTGTTTTCCCTGGCATTGATATCTGGTCACCTATCGTTTGGAATTAAATGACCAACAAGTTGCCCACTTTTAGATATGGGTGGACACTAATTTCCCACTGAACCTGGCATTCCTAATGAAAAAACAGTCAAATTTGCTGCTATTGTTTGTTGGTCTCATCATCCTGATCCATTTGCGACTCGTTCACATTACTCATTACCATTTCCATTGCGATGGAAAACCTACTCCTCTTTTCAAAGTGTCATCTGAAGTCATGAGGAGTTTATCTTAGCAGATAACCTATGCACACTAGTTTAGTCAAGATAAGTTTCAAAATGAATGCAATTATCTATTGCCTCCCCTGGCATCTGATTATGTCTATCAGATTTATAGATTTGACAAATTATACATGATGCAAAGTTGAATATCTAACTATTTTTGGCCATTCCATCAAAGGAATATTAAATGCGTTCAGAGTAGTTACTTGTTTTCATATGCATCCCAACCCATTTTTACTAATAATCTAGCTTTCATTTGCTCGTGGTTATGCTTATCTTTTAACTCAGCTTGACTGTATCCCCTTGAAGCATTTTTACATCTTCCTCCCTACTCACAATACTATCTTCTTTTGTATCTTCAATTATACTAAATCTTCAATCTTCAATAATATTTGGTCCTCTCGGTGAAATCATAGGGTCATGCAAAATGGAACAGGGCCTAAAGAGTCCACTACAACCATCAAACACCGATCTTCACTAATCCTTCATTAATTCCAATTCATTCCCCTCTCATTCTCATCAACTCTCCCCCGATTCAACTACACGCTAGGCACAATTTACAACAGCCAATTAATCTACCGACCCACATCACTGGAAAGAGGGAAGAAACTAGAGCACTCACATCTTGACGCTATCACCAGTCTGGACTCTCCAGTCATGAAGAACAAGCCCTGTACAGAATTGCATAAGCTTTGGTAAGGGTGTAGAGGAGGTTTACCAGGATGATGCCTGGATTAGGGGGCATTATCGTTGGATTGTTTTCTCTGGAATGCCAGAGGTTACAGGGAAACCTGAAAGTATATCCAATTATGGGGCATAGATATGGTAGACAGTCAGTACCTTTTATGCACAATGGTAAATTCAAATACTAAAGGGCATGGCTTTAAGGTCAAAGGGACAAAGTTTAAAGTGGATGTGTGGGCACATGTCTTGTTTTTACAGCGAGAGTGATGGGTGCCTGGAACATGCTGCCAGAGGTGGTGATTGAAGCAGATACATTACTGGCATTAAAAAGACTTTAGGATAGGCATATGGATATGGAGGGGAAGTAGGTATATGGATTATGTGCAGGCAGATAGGAGCTGGGCTTGGTATCATGTTCGCCATAGATACTGTCGGCTGCATTGCCTATTCTTCTGCTGTACTGTTCTATGTTCTTTCACCTTCTTATTCCTTAATGCCTTGCAATTAAGGCCAACATATCATTTGCTTTCCTAATTGCTTGCTGCACTTGTGCATTTGCTTTCAGTGCTTGGTATACAAGGCCATCCAGATCGCATTGCAGCTTTTCTATTCACAACCTCCTGTCAAGATTCAAGAGAGAGTCCATAGTATTTGATTGTCATATGTACAGAAACATCAGTATTTTGCACTCAATTCTCAATCATGCCAGTCTATACCACTCAGCAGTATATGTTCCTTGTTGGTCAATCTCCTGCATTGAAGCTCCTTAATTCAAAACAATAAATGTCTTCTGAAAGTGCAAAAACAGCACAACTTTCACATATCTATCCCAGTAGTCAGATCCTTGAAAAGACCTGATCAGTTCCTTTCAGAAATCCAACCTGATTCCACTCAGTCCTATTATTGTTCTCATGGTATTACTTTGTTTTTCACTAGAGACCCCACTACTTGTCCGCCACAAGTCAGCAATTTTTGTTTTCTCTTCCCCTTCCTTCTTAAATAGTATGGTTATTTTTGTCACCTCCACATCTATAGGAACTGTTCCAAAATTTTGGAAGATGATAACCAAAGCTTTTACTAAAGCTACCTCTCATTAAACTCTGGTTTGTTGATTAGAGGTGGCCTTCCTGTTTATCAACTTTTGGTCTCACTAACCTATCTAGTATTTTTTTCTAATAATCATTTCCTTCAATTTATCATTCTTGGTATGCTGGTATATCTGGCAGGCTTTGTGTGTCCTCCTCCAAATAGACAGAAACGACGCAGTTGTTTAATTCCTCTGCCATTTTCTATTGCTTCAGGAGATTTGAACTTTGCGTCAAAGTTTTGTGCCTCGCCATGAAAACAATTGCTATTTTGTGCCTACTAAAAAATGAGTTTAAATATTGTGATCATATTATTTCAGTGATTTCAAAAATATCCATTTTTAGTTTGCATAAAAGAAAACAAAATTCAAATTTCAGTACTGAATCTTACTTTCGCCTGCTGGATAATGGTTCCTCATTTTCTTTGCAAATGATTTTCAGCCCATGTTTATCATTGTTAAGATCTGGTTGGTAATCTAAAGACTGCAAAGGTTTTCTAACGGTGTGTCCACAAACTCTAGTTACCTGTAAAGAAAGTAAAGGTGACCAACTTGAAACTAATAAAACGTGGTCTGAATGTTAAAAGCAATTCTTAAAATTAAATACGGATTAACAATGTATATTGCTTTGTTTTATATCTAGATCATTTCAGTTCAGCTACTGAAACTTGTATAATTGTGAACATATGGCAGAGGTAATGCCCCAGGCTAATTTAATGAATGAGAAACAAATTGGTGGTTACTTCAGAAAGCACATTTGCAATGCTTTAGCAGCATGATTAAAACCATCTGCTGCTACCAATTTGTCTATAACTGTTCAAGGAATTAAAAGAATGTGTAACCAAAGACTACTATATCAAAACACCATAGAAGCAATGAAACATTACTGCCATCAATATTTATATTTCTCTCAAATTATATCAATGCTGTAGTTTGCAATTTTGCAGCACATATAAATCACATCTCAGTGGTGAAATGTCCAGTTTATTAACTTCCAATAAGTATCCTGCAAGTCTTTTGGAAATTCATACTTGTGTGCACAAAAGGGAATATTTGAATTATACAAATGACTGATGACTTGAAGTGTTCAAATAAGAGGCTGTTACATGCTACCAGCAAGGAGCACCTTCATAAACTCCTGTTAAATTGAGTAAAAGCTTAGATTTTTCAGATTCACAATTGTCAATTTGGTTTCCAAAGCCATCCAATTCCAAGATAGCAAGGCCATTCACTATGGCAAGGGTTTAACGGTGCCATTTGCATAGCTAACAAAAGGTTAATAAACTTTGACAGCTGACTTTGCTCCTGTCAAACCTAACAAGAATACAGAATGTTTCTGAATATCCCTTACAATTCAAAAATATTGAAAAAATATTGAAAGAAAGGAATTAAGAACATTGTAATTTTAAAATGCTTCATTAAAACTTCAAGACAAAAACTATTAATTTAAAGAATGTAAATTATCCCTTGCATCCATTCAGATGTCTGGTATTATCTGGCATGAGATCGTCAGGCAAATTACGCAGCATAATTGCTGGACAACTGAAGCAAGTCTGAACTTCATTGTTGAAGTCCATGAGTCTCATTTTGGAGCAGAGTCAAAGAAATGTTGGCATAACTTAATGAGCAGGTTTTGGGACTTCCATGTACATGCAACAACCATTTTAAAGCAAATATCTTTCAAAATTAGTCTCAACAGTAGGCTCCATCTGCCCCAATGTTACCTATGACTATGGTGACTGGTAATCGTGGTGAGATATTAACAGAAATCTTGGAGTTTTATCTCATCACAGGGGCGCCATCCTGTATGGTATGGCTGCCCAGCCTGCAGCTGTCCGTCTTTTCACTTTAAAAAAAAATGTTTCGTTAGTTGAGTTTTTGTTTTTCGGAGCTCTAGTCTTTTTTATGTGGGGGTGGGGAAAGGGGGAAACTGCTTTTCAGGGTCCCTACCTGGTCGGAGAGGCATCATTTCTCCGGGCAGCATCTTCGACCCGTCCTCGCGGCCTACCAGCGGGCCTGGAGCGGCGTTTCCTGAGGGGACCGGCCAGAACCTCGGCTTCAGCGGCGGCACAGCGCTGGAGTGCTATCGCGGAGCGGGCGATGCCTTGCCCGGGTCGCCGCGCTGGAACTCCGGACTGCTGAGACCGCAGATTTGAACATCGCGGAGCTGCAGGTCTGTGGAGTGGGCAGCCACGGACGGCGGCGCTGAACTTTAACATCGGGAGCCTGGGATCTCTCGCCGAGATCACCAGTGGTGGAGCTCCATCCATCCATCCATCCATCCATCCTGTCGGCTTTGGAAGCCGCGGTCTCCGGTAAGGAAGTGGCCGTTCCAGGTATCCCAAGCCGCTGAGAGGATTCTCCCGACGCCAGAGCACCATCATCCGGCGAGAATGGCCTGGAACACCGGGCCTCCGTAAAAGCGACTGCGGAGGCCTCAATAGGCCTGACTATGGGTGGACATGGGGATGGGGACTAGACTTTGTGCCTTCCCTCATAATGGGAATCATTGTGAGGGGATGTTTTTTTATGTTTAAATTTCTTTATTACTGTTATGTTGTATTCTTTTTTTAATGTGCTGCAATGGCAATACGCATTTCACTACACCAATTGGTGTATGTGACTAATAAAGAACCTTTGAACCTTTGAACCTCATCTTTCCAACATCTTTTGGACAGATAACGCACTATTTAACAAATGCACCCACATACACGCACAAAAAACTGTAGAACAGTAGTGAATTAATAACTTCATAACTTTACACTATATATCAATCTTCAGCAATTCCTGTTATTCAGAGAATGTCACCAAAGCTAAAACAATTACAGATGCTTCGCATCTTCCTGCCTTCAATCTGAATGGAGGCATAGACTTGTAAATGCATATGAAATTCAGGCAAGATAGTTGAATGATATAACTCATGTTACTGGTACAATAAAACACCTAAATTACTGAACATGGTCGAATGTTCATCTGCTCTGGAGATACGTATTGAAAATTGTCGTTGTAAATAAGAGGGAAAATGTTTGATAAAATCTGTTAAATAGAAAAATGAACCTACCGTTACCATATTTTTTTGTGTGGTCATCTAGAAATTTGAGTTGAAGAACAAAATATGTTGTTTCTTTTGGATTTTGTTTCTTTATTTGATTTTTCCTATATAGATTCCATAAGAGTAAATTTTATCCTGTACCCTGGATACTTAGTTAGCAAATTTTATCCTGTACCTTGGCTATTGTTCTTGATTGTTCTCGATGTTGGGGAAGTCCAGAACAAGGGGTCACAGTTTAAGGATAAGGGGGAAATCTTTTAGGACCGAGATGAGGAAAACATTTTTCACACAGAGAGTGGTGAATCTCTGGAATTCTCTGCCACAGAAGGTAGTTGAGGCCAGTTCATTGGCTATATTTAAGAGGGAATTAGATGTGGCCCTTGTGGCTAAAGGGATCAGGGGGTATGGAGAGAAGGCAGGTACAGGATACTGAGTTGAATGATCAGCCATGATCATATTGAATGGCGGTGCAGGCTCGAAGGGCCGAATGGCCTACTCCTGCACCTATTTTCTATGTTTCTATGTTTCTATTTGGTTAGCAATTGGTTAGCAACAGTAAAATTACTTTGCCAGAGCATCTACCCTGTCAGATCAAATAATTAACTGATCAAGAATAAATCTAAACAGCAGATTTATACAGCCATAGGATACACCTGTAATTTTAAATGTTGCCAGCAGAGTGCCAACACAGGTTTGTCTTCAGACGAAAATGGAGAAGTATTTTATTTTATTTTCCTTCTCATGGGTTTCTCATCTGCATTGCAATCCATCTCCCTTGAAACACAAACCACTTTTCTATGATTATTAGCATCAATTGCCACTGATCAAGATGCTCTGGATGATTTTCTGCTCCTTATAACCATATAACAATTACAGCACGGAAACAGGCCATCTCGACCCCTCTAGTCCGTGCCGAACACATAGTCTCCCCTAGTCCCATATACCTGCGCTCAGACCATAACCCTCCATTCCTTTCCCATCCATATAACTATCCAATTTATTTTTAAATGATAAAAACGAACCTGCCTCCACCACCTTCACTGGAAGCTCATTCCACACAGCTACCACTCTCTGAGTAAAGAAGTTCCCCCTCATGTTACCCCTAAACTTCAGTCCCTTAATTCTCAAGTCATGTCCCCTTGTTTGAATCTTCCCTACTCTCAGTGGGAAAAGCTTTTCCACGTCAACTCTGTCTATCCCTCTCATCATTTTAAAAACCTCTATCAAGTCCCCCCTTAACCTTCTGCGCTCCAAAGAATAAAGCCCTAACTTGTTCAACCTTTCTCTGTAACTTAGTTGCTGAAACCCAGGCAACATTCTAGTAAATCTCCTCTGTACTCTCTCTATTTTGTTGACATCCTTCCTATAATTAGGCGACCAAAATTGTACACCATACTCCAGAATTGGCCTCACCAATGCCTTGTACAATTTTAACATTACATCCCAACTTCTATACTCAATGCTCTGATTTATAAAGGCCAGCACACCAAAAGCTTTCTTTACCACCCTATCTACATGAGATTCCACTTTCATGGAACTGTGCACAGTTATTCCCAGATCCCTCTGTTCACCTACATTCTTCAATTCCCTACCATTTACCATGTACACCACCAACCTTCTTGACCAATGTGTCGCCTTGGAACAAGTTCACCGTACAATTGTATTCCAATGTTTATCTATTACCGTGGGACTTCTCTCACCTGGTTTCATTCTCACTACAGTACCCCTATGTGGCCTTCATAAGGCAAGTGTGCCAAACACCTTCTTCACTATCCTATCTACCGAGGTGTCTGTGCTACTCCCCAGGGCCCTACCATTTACTGTGCAACTCCTGCCTTAGTATGTCTTATCAAAATGTGACACCTCCCATTTATCTGAATTAAATTCCATCTGCCATTCTTTGGTTCCTTTTTCCAGTTTAGTTTAGAGATACAGTGTGGAAACAGGCCCTTCAGCCCACTGTTCATGCTGACCCTCAATCATCCCACTTTTGGATCCTACGCACTAGAGAGAATTTACAGAAGCAAATTAACCTACAAATCTGCATGTCTTCTGGATGTGGGAGGAAACCGGAGCACCCGGAGAAAACGCACACAGTCACAGGGAGAACATACAATCTCTGTACTGACAGCACCCTTAGTCAGGATTGAATCCAGGTCTCTGGCGCAGTAAGGCAGCAACTCTGCCGTTATGCCACTATTGATCAAGATCACCTTCTTCACTGTCCACTATACCACCAATTTTAATGTAATCTGCAAACTTACTTATCGTGTCATGTATATTCACATTCAAATCATTAATATAAATAATAAACAACAGCGAACCCAACACCAATCCCTTCAGCACACAAATATTACAGGCATCCAATCAGAAAATAACAACTCCGTACCACCACCAACCTTTGACTCCCATTATCAAGCTAATTTTGTATCCAATCGTCTAGCTTGTCCCACATGACCCAACCCTCCAGACCAGCCTACCATGGGGGACCTTATCAATGGCCTTGAGGGCAGTGCACTGGATGTTGTTTATATGCACTTTAGCATGCATATAAACAACACCAACGGCACTGCACTCGATCATCTCAGTCACCTATTCAAAAACTCAAATCAAATATTTGAGGCACGATTTCCCATGGACGGACCTTTGATAACTATCCCAAATCTGTCCTTGCTTTTTGAAATGCATGTAGATCCTCTCTCAGAATCTCCTCCAATAACTTACCCACAACTGATATTAGAATGAAAGGAATTCTACTTTTCCTCCAATTTCTCCTTCCTTTTACAGCAAGAATTTATGCTCAGTACTGTATACATCTGTTCGAAGGGAACAGGTTCAAGGATCCACAGAACAGAAAAAGGCTCACTCGTCTGTTTAGGTGCAAATCAGTTCTATTGGCAAGAGAGGACAAAAACAATACTTGTCTCGGTGTGCGCAGTGTCCAGTTTTACAGCAGCACACCTCTCTCTCTCTCTCTGCCTCCTTCCATGGCGCTGATCGTGACTCAGCCCGTCGGTGAACCCCTCTTGTACATGAACACATCAGATTTATTAGCAAGAGAGAGAACAAAAAGGATACTTGTCTTCGTATGCGTGGGGTCCGTTTTACAGCAGAACATGTCTCTCTCTCTCTCTCTGCCTCCACCCGCAGCGCTGATCGCGACCCAGGCTGCCGGTGAACCCCTCTCGTACATGAACTTGAACTAACCTGGCTTACTGACGCCTGCCTTTATACAGGCAAGAAATCAGGTGTTGAAATGAGTTTGGGTAAGTCCTGGCCAATAGTGCTGCTCCCAAATTCAAACTGTAACCAATGGGAGGGGACTGCATCCCATCAAGCCCCCCTTTTGGGAACAAAATGCTATCAACCGCAGACTGGCCCACATATCAATACACACAGTGCTATAGCCTTGGCGCATAAAGGTAATAAACACAGCACCGCCGGTTTGGCATGCAACGGTTTAAACAGAGTGCTGTCGGCTTAACACGTGGGAATTTAAACAAAGAGCTGCCGGCAGCAAAGCCATGAATTCTAAACATAGCGCTACCAGCTGCAGCGCTATGGGGTTTAAATCTAGCGCTGTCAGCCACAACGCTATGGGCTTTAAACATAGCGCTATGGGCTTCAAACATAGTGCTATGGGAACAGCACTATGGTCACAGACTGTTTGGGAAAATTCTCTATTAACAACATCTTGGGCATTATGAATATAATCTCACATTGAAATGGTGTCCATCACATCATAACACATATTTTATATGAAACACAAGACCAAGTGGGACCCGTTGGGTCCCGTCCTCTCAGCGCGTGGTTACATGTGGGAGCGGCATGCGGCGTCACACACACACACACATACACACACACACTAACCACCCCACACACACACACACTAACCCCCTTCCCTTGATATTATATTAATATTATTAATTTGCTCCTTTTCCCCCATCCCCCGACCAATCCACTCATGCATAGCCCCGAACTACACAGGCATGGTTAGAGAGGGAGAGGAGTAGAGATTGAGGGGCAGGGGAAGCGTGCGGCATCACAGGGGAGGGCTGGTCCCCGAATGCAATACTCCACCACTCACCCATAGATACCAATACTCACCACTCCCTAGAGAGGGGGGGGGGGTCGAGAGGCTGACGGGGGCAGAGGGAGGGGGGCAGAGAGAGAGGGGGGAAGAGGGGGAGGGGGGCAGAGAGGGAGGGAGGCAGAGAGGGAGGGAGGCAGAGAGGGAGGGAGGCAGAGAGGGAGGGAGGCAGAGAGGGAGAGGGGCAGAGAGGGAGGGGGGTAGAGAGGGAGGGGGGTAGAGAGGGAGGGAGCATAGAGAGAGAGAAGGGGCAGATAAGGAGGGGGGCAGATAAGGAGGGCGTAGAGAGGCAGGGGGAGGACAACTTATTCAATTTGATCTTAGTTGATTGTGCAAGCCAGGTTGATTGCATTCGTGGAAACACGTGAATCTCCCACCTGTCCCATCGTCCCATTGTGATGTCATATGTAAATGAGATCCATTGTGATTGAACGTCTGTGAGATGGCACTGTGACATCATCAAATGAAGGTGCTGCAAGAGTCTCCCACTGTAAAGAAGCTAATTATTTGAAACAAATGATTAAAACTTTAAAAACTTTGGAAATATAGGCTGGAATGCAACAGGAAGACGTTTATCCCCTCGAGGGAAAAATGTGAGTAGCATGTGTGAAAATGGGAAGGCTGTGGCCAAGCGTTTTGGATGAAGATACAATTTAAGGAGATTAAAAGAAAGCCAACACAATCCTGCATACGCAGGGAAATTTAGAATTTTGAGAACTAAATACTAAACCAAGTGGGACCCGTTGGGTCCCGTCTCCTCAATGCGCGGTTTCAGGGGGGGGAGGGTGGAGGGGGGCGGCCTGCGGCGTCCCACACACACTAACCACCCCCCCCACACACACACACGAACCACCCCCCACACACATACACTAACCACCCCCCACACACACACACACACTAACCACCCCAATTGATATTAGGTAGACGAAAGTGCTGGAGAAACTCAGCGGGTGCAGCAGCATCTAAGGAGCGAAGGAAATAGGCAACATTTCGGGCCGAAACCCTTCTTCAGGCTGATGGAGGGTGGGGGGGGGGGAGGGGAGAAGACAGCAAGGGCTATCGGAATTGGGAGAATTCAATGTTTATACCACCAGGGTGCAGACTGCCCAAGCGGAATATGAGGTGCTGTTCCTCCAATTTACGGTGGTGCTCACTCTGGCCATGGAGGAGTCCCAGGACAGAGAGGTTGGACATGGAATGGGAGGGAGAGTTGAAGTGATGAGCCAATGGGAGGTCAGGTTGGTTAATGCGGACCGAGCGGAGGTATTCGGCGAAACGATCGCCAAGCTTGGTCTCACCGATGTAGATCAGCTGACATCTAGAGCAGCGGATGCAATAGATGAGGTTGGAGGAGATGCAGGTGAACCTCTGCCGCACCTGGAACGACTGCTTGGGTCCTTGAATGGAGTCGAGTGGGGAAGTAAAGCGACAAGTGTAGCATTTCTTGCGGTTGCAAGAGAAAGTGCCCGGGTAGGGATGGTGCGGGAGGGAAGGGAAGAATTGACAAGGGAGTTACGGAGGGAGCAGTCTTTGAGGAAAGCAGACAGGGGGGGAGGGGGGGAGATGGGAAGATGTGGCGAGTGGTGGGGTCACGTTGGAGGTGGCAAAACTGACAGAGGACTATTTGTTGTATGTGACAGCTAGTGGGGTGAACGGTGAGGACTATGGGGACTCTGCCCTTGTTGCGAGTGGGGGGATGGGGAGAGAGAGCAGTGTTACGGGGTATGGAAGAGACCCTGGTGAGAGCCTCATCTATAGTACGGGAGAGGAACCCCCGTTCCCTGAAGAATGAGGACATATCCGATGCCCTGGTGTGGAACACCTCATCCTGGGAGCAGATGCGGCGTAGGCGAAGGAATTGGGAGTAGGGGATGGAGTCCTTACAGAAAGCAGGGTGGGAAGAAGAGTAGTCTAGATAGCCATGGGAGTCAGTGGGTTTATAGTGGATGTCGGTCAGAAGTCTATCACCTGCGATGGAGATAGTGAGGTCAAAAAATGGTAGGGAAGTGTCGGAAATGGTCCAGGTGTATTTGAGTGCCAGATGGAAGTTAGTGGTGAAGCTGATTAAGTCAGTCAAAGGGAGAGGGAGGGGGGCAGAGACAGAGAGGGCAGAATGCATAGACAGAGAAGGCAGAGGGCAGAGACAGAGATGCCAGAGGGCAGAGACAGAGAGGGCAGAGGGCAGACTGAGAGGGCAGAGACAGAGAGGGCAGAGGGCAGAGACAGAGAGAGAAATGGGCAGGGGGCAGAGGGCAGAGGACAGAGACAGATAGGGCAGATACAGAGGACCCGACCCGAGCCGGGCGGAGGACCCGAACCTAACCGAGCCGAGGACTGGACCCGAGCCGAGGACCGGACCCAAGCCGAGGACCTGACCCGAGCCGAGCCGAGCCGAGGACCGGACCTGAGCCGAATCGAGAGTTCGGCCGCTCCAGTGCAGGGCCCGACTTGCTCGTTCTTTCTGCGTCTTCTGAATAATCAGGGGGGGGGTAGGGGCGGGGGGGGTGACGTCACTCGCAGCGCATGGAAGACAGCGTGTGGAGTAGACCCATTGTGATGTCATCAGCGAAAGGCAGTCGTTTTTAAATTCAAAGTTTTGTCGTATGTGTAAGCATTTTCAGTAATTAGCATGAAATTTTCAGATAAGTAGATTTTGGATTCCACGGGAAAAATCTCTACCAGAATATGTAAAAATGTTACCGTTAGCACTTCGTTTTTTCGAGAAGATGTGATTATACACAAACAAACAAACACACACTACACAAACACACATCCAAGATCAGACTTTTAAGTATATAGATAGATATAGATATAGATATGATATGATAATATGATATGATAGATGATGCAAGATATTTAGTAAAGGCACAAGCACATGCAGTTAATATCCAGCAGGGCTGTAAGATTAATATGTTAGTCTTTATAACTTAATACTAGCATTGTAATTTTGTAGTTCTACATTCCAGCTGACATCCTCAATTCAGCTTGCATAACTGATGCTGTATTAAGTACCATGAAGGCTTCACCATTCATGGCACCATTCACCACCATCCAACATAATTCAAGTTTGTAGCTTGAGTTATTTTGGTTTATTCTCTAATTCAAATAAACAATAGACAATAGGTGCAGGAGTAGGCCATTCGGCCCTTCGAGCCAGCACCGCCATTCAATGTGATTATGGCTGATCATCCCCAATCAGTAACCCGTTCCTGCCTTCTCCTCTTAGCCCCTGACCGCTATCTTTAAGAGCCATATCTAGCTCGCTCTTGAAAGTATCCAGAGAACCGGCCTCCACCGCCCTCTGAGGCAGAGAATTCCACAGACTCACAACTCTTTGTGTGAAAAAGTGTTTCCTCAGCTCCGTCCTAAATGGCTTACCCCTTATTCTTAAATGGTGGCCCCTGGTTCTGGACTCCCCCAACATCGGGGGATGTTTCCTGCCTCTAACGTGTCCAAACCCTTAATAATCTTATATATTTCAATAAGAACCCCTCTCATCCTTCTAAATTCCAGAGTACAAGCCCAGCCGCTCCATTCTCTCAGCATATGACAGTCTCGTCATCCCAGGAATTAACCTTGTAAACCTACGCTGCACTCCCTCAATAGCAAGAATGTCCTTCCTCAAATTAGGGGACCAAAACTGCCCACAATATTCCAGATGTGGTCTCACTAGGGCCCTGTACAACTGTTGAAGGACCTATTTGCTCCTATATTCACTCCTCTTGTTATGAAGACCAACATGCCATTCGCTTTCTTCACTGCCTGCTGTGCCTGCATGCTTACTTTCATTGACTGATGAACAAGGACCCCCAGATCCCGTTTACTTCCCCTTTTCCCAAATTGACACCATTTAGTTAATAATCTGCCTTCCTGTTTTGGATACCAAAGTGGATAACCTCACATTGATCCACATTAAACTGCATCTGCCATGCACCTGCCCACTCTTCCTTCATCTAAATCATTGATGTATATTGCAAATAGCTGCAGTCCCAGCACCGAGCCTTGTGGTACCCCACTAGTCACTGCCTGCCATTCTGAAAGGGACCCGTTAATCCCTACTATTTGGTTCCTGTCTGCCAACCAATTTTCTATCCATGTCAGCCCTCTACCCCCAATACCATGTGCCCTCATTTTCAGCTCTAATTTCCTATGTGGGACCTTTTAATTAGATTAGATTAGATAGCCTTTATTGTCATTCAGACCGAAGTCTGAACGAAATTGCAGCAGTCATACATACAATACAATACAATAAAAAACAACAATAAACACATATTAACATCCACCACAGTGAGTCCACCCAACATCTCCTCACTGTGATGGAGGCAAAAGTCTTTAGGTCTGCAGTCTCTTCCCTCCTCTTCTCCCTCTGCGCTGAGGCGATCCCCCAAATTTCAAATGTTCTTCAGAGTTCTTCTCATTTGCTTTCCTGAAATTCTTTACTAATCTAATTCTACAGAGTCTGTGATGTGTTGAAAAAATACCCTGCTGTCTCCAAAGATAATGCATATTCCAGTTATTCCCAGACACATCAGTGGACTTTTTCCTTGGAATGTGACAATGAAACAGCAAACAGATGCAGCTAAAATTTTAAAAAAATTGGAAGAGGTGGGCAGTAGAGGGGATAAAGGATTTGAGGAAGTTATATCAATCCATGGTGTTTAGGAAGCAATTCCCCTACATGAACCTAGTGTTGACTGAAGTCTGAAGTGTCTGTTTCACTTTGGATATCTTCAAAGTAATCTGTCAGAGGTTGCAACCACAATTCTATTGCCAGAGAGACTTTTTACCACTGGTCACGAAAACAGACATGGATATGAAATGAAATTGGCAAATGGTTCACAGCTGCCCAAACTGGTCTGATATTTTCTTATCAAAGAGAAATAGCTTCATTTTATTCCACATTGCCAAAGAGAAGCAGATGTTGCAAGTACAAATATTTGCAAGGTTCCATGTGGTGCAGCCTGTTGCTCCAAGTGTGCCATATGCTAACTCTGCAATGTATCAAAGTAAAACAGAGATTCCATTCCATCGGGTACAACAACATGACTGAATGGGCCAGCACATCATGCAGTTTAATGCCCAGGATGTTAATACAAGATCATGATGTCTTCATTCTGAAACAGTCTGCTGTGCCAGCTGTATTTCAACTAATGATTCAAAGGGGTGGATGACAATGACCATCTACTATTGCTGATATGCATAAATCTGCTTACCAAACCATGCAGGAATAAGCAGCATGCAAACAATGAACACCATGTCGCTACAGGTGTATGAAATCTGCCTAAGCAGACTAGTGGCATATTGAGCAACAACATTGGCCCTATAACTCGCTGGTGGAACTCAGTATTAATTGGGTGAAATTATTTGTAAAGGCTGTCAAGATTTGTAATGCTATGCTGCATTAGGGTTAAGGTTAGTATTTGCACAACAATGTTATTATAAGGGACCAGGTTTTGCCAAAAGAACCTGAGATTCTAGAGTACAAAGAGAAACAGGAGGAAGAAATAGAATGAAAATTGCAAGTTATACTGCAACTTTCTGCATGTTCTTACAAAAAAACTAATTTAAGTGGGATACTGACAAGCTCAGTTCCAATGTCAACATCTCATTCACCAACACGCCCACCTTCCATATGCCATGTGTAAATGACTAAATAATACAATCTGAAATCCAAGATCATCTTTAATCAGTATTCAAACTATAGCGGTACAGCAGGTTGTTAGTTGTTAGAACATCATGACCGCTTCCAAGACTGACCAGTGCAGGAAGTGGGTGTTAATATAAATCGTACAGTAGGGTGGGGTGAGTGATGCTATTCTACTATGATTGGTTCTCATGCATAAACCAATCTACATCCTTCCTCTTAAAGAGTGAGTATAGTAAGCACATGTCTCATAAGAATTTTAACATATTCGCCATATCTATCAGGCGGTTTACTAATACGGCCTGAACGTGTACGGACCAAGCCCTCTCCCCCTTCGCCAGAAAGATTAAGATGAGGTGGTGAACTCGGAAGCAAGAAGGCAGCAGGGGACACCCGTGGTGAGCGACAGGGGGAGCATGCAGGAGAGATATTTTTGTGGTTAGTCATAGCCGCCGGTCGTGGAGGGGTACGGCACATGCTGGAGCTGGTGGAAGGCATGGCAGCAAACGGCAGGAACTGTGGTGGAGCATAAGGTGGTGGTGGACGTGGCTCCTTCACTGCAAGCAAGTGTTGGCGGCTCCTGCGGTATATGGTACCATCATAGTCCACAAGGTAGGAACGAGGTTCTTCAGCCAGGTCATCAACACTACCCAGACGGGAATGTCCCATGGAAGTTTGTAAACGAACGACTTGGCCTGGTAGTAGAGGTTTGAGTGGTTTGCTGGATTTGTCATGCGACCGTTTCTGGATGTCGTGTTTCTCCTCGATGCGCTTTTGGACTGTAGCTGGCTTCAGCACCTGTGGTATCAGCTTCTGCTGGGCAATCGGCATCGGAGGTCTCGTTGTTCTGGACATCAGTCGCTGGGCTGGCGAGCCCAGGGTTCCGTCTCTAGAAATGTTCCTGAGATTTAAGAGATCGAGGTACACGTCTGAATTGGCAAGGTGTGCGCGTTCCATTAGATGTTTTGCGCTTCTGACAGCTTGTTCAGCGAGCCCGTTACTCTGTGGGTATTCAGGGCTGCTCGGGACATGGTGGAAATTCCATCGGTTGGCGAAGAACTTAAAAGCGTGGCTGGTAAACTGTCTTCCGTTGTCGGTCTGCAAACGGACGGGTGCGCCGAATGTAGAAAAGTGTTTCTTTAGCTTTTGAATGACCATTTCTGATGTGATGGAGGTCGGTAGGTCGAGTTCGAACCAGTTAGAATAGGAGTCAACCAGGACAAGATAGTGTTTACCGTGCCATTTGAAAATGTCTGCTGCCAGCGACGTCAAGGGCAGAGCTGGTGGAGGTTGTTGCAGTAAGGGCTGTCTCCGCTGGTGTGGTGCAAGGCTGTTGCAAGTGGGGCAGGAGGCTTTACTGTCCCGTATGTACTTGGCCATCCCAGGCCAGTAGAACAGGTCCTGTGCATGGGCCAGCGTGGCATCAATTCCTGAGTGACCGCTGTGTGCCTCTTTGTAATATTTGTCACGTAGCGATGAGTGGATCACGACTTTATGGCCCTTAACTATGACACCATCCTGTATTACCAGTTCATCGCGGACTAAGAAGAACGACTGCACCTCTGTTGGTACGCTGGGTTGTCTGTCTGACCAGCTCTTTTGATCATGGATGAAAGTATCTGGAGGGTGGCGTCGGCTGCTGTGTTCGGCTAGGTGGCGCAGTTGTTTTGTAGGAACAAAGTCAATGCCGAGAACCGTAAACTCGTCCCGTTCATAGGGGTGACGTTCGTTGGATGCCCGTGGTGCACGAGAGAGAGTGTCCGCAACGTGCATGTCTTTACCCATTTTGTAAACAAGTTTAAAGTCAAAGTTACACAAAAAAGCTGGAGAAACTCAGCGGGTGCAGCAGCATCTATGGAGCGAAGGAAATAGGCAACGTTTCGGGCCGAAACCCTTCTTCAGACGTCAAAGTAAAAGTGCTGGAGCTGCATCATCATGCGCTGCAGACGTGCTGGTGCTGCGTGAATAGGTTTGTTGAGGATCGTCACCAGGGGTTGGTGGTCTGTCTCGACAGTGAAAACGTTGCCAAAGATAAAGTCCTTGAATTTGGAACAAGCAAAGACAACAGCCAGCAGCCCCTTCTCGATTTGCATGCAGCGTTGTTCGGTGTCGGTCATGATGCAGGAGGCATAGGAGACAGGGCGCAAAGCACCATCGGCAGATGATTGTAGGCAGGCTGCGCCGAGCCCAAATCATGAGGCTTCGCAGGTAACTGTCACAGGGCGCTTCAGGTCAAAAAATGTCAGGGTTGGTGCGCTGGTCAGCTTCGATTTTAAAACATCAAATGCTTTTTGGTGTTGCTGGAACCAGGACCAAGCAGTATCCTTTCTAGTTAGTTGTCGCAGAGGCAAACTCAGTTCACTGAAGTTTGTTATGAATTTTCCAAGATAGTTCACCATACCCAGGAATCGCTGCAGGCCGAGCACATCGGTGGGGGCTGGCATCTCTGTGATGGCAGCAGTTTTCTTCGGATCCGGCTTGAGACTGTCAGCAGTGAACACATGACCACCATAGGTGACCTCTGAAACCCTGAACTTACACTTGTTAGGGTTGATTTCAGGTTGATCTGACGTGCCCGGTCCATGATAAGCTTTAGGTTGTAGTCGTGCTCTGGTGTGTCTTTGCCATAAACCAAGATATCATCGACTATGATGGCACATGGGAGGCCCTGGAACAGCAGTTCCATGTTCCTCTGGAAGACCTCGCTGGCCGAGTTAATGCCGAATGGCATTCTTAGAAACATGAATCTGCCAAATGGAGTGGCAAATGTGCTGAGGTTTGACGACTCGTCGTCCAGTGGTACCTGCCAGAAAGAGCTCTTTGCATCGAGGACGGAAAATACGGTAGCTCGTCCGATCTCATATTCAGATTCAGATTCAACTTTAATTGTCATTGTCAGTGTACAGTACAGAGACAACGAAATGCAGTTAGCATCTCCCTAGAAGAGCGACATAGAATATGGTTTCAATAAATAAATCTATTTACATGCATACAGTCATAGTGTTTTTCCTGTGGGAGGAGTGTCCGGGGGGGGGGGTGATTGGCAGTCACCAAGGTACATTGTTGAGTAGTGTGACAGCCGCAGGGAAGAAGCTGTTCCTGGACCTGCTGGTCCGGCAACGGAGAGACCTGTAGCGCCTCCCGGATGGTAGGACGGTAAACAGTCCATGGTTGGGGTGAGAGCAGTCCTTGGCGATGCTGAGCGCCCTTCGCAGACAACGCTTGCTTTGGACAGACTCAATGGAGGGGAGCGAGGAACCGGTGATGCGTTGGGCAATTTTCACCACCCTCTGCAGTGCTTTCCGGTCGGAGACAGAGCAGTTGCCACACCATACTGTGATACAGTTGGTAAGGATGCTCTCGATGGTGCACCGGTAGAAGTTCACCAGAATCTGAGGAGACAGATGGACCTTCTTCAGTCTCCTCAGGAAGAAGAGACGCTGGTGAGCCTTCTTGACCAGAGTTGAGGTATTGTGGGTCCAAGAGAGGTCATCGGAGATGTTGACCCCTAGGAACCTGAAGCTGGAAACACGTTCCACCTCCGTCCCGTTGATGCGGATGGGGGTGTGCGTGCCGCCCCTGGACTTCCTGAAGTCTACAATGAGCTCCTTGGACTTCTTGGAGTTAAGGGCCAGGTTGTTGTCAGCACACCATGCTCCTAGGAGCTGGACCTCCTCCCTATAGGACGTTGCTATCTGTGCTGCAACGTCCTCGACAGTCCTCATAGGATAGTGTGGGCGCCTGATGGCAGAGTTCAAATCTTTCGTATTGATGCACACACGGAGCTCGTCTTTATCTTTCTTGAAAGTAGCAACCATGGTGGAGACCCAGTCAGTGGGCTCACTGATCTCTTCTAGCACGCCTAAGGAGACCATGTTCTTTAGTTCAGACTCAATCCTGTCTCTCATGGCATGTGGCACACGATGTGGTGCGCGGACGACAGGTTAAACATTGGGGTCAATGGATATCTTGTAGGTCACAGGCAGCTTGCTTAGTTTGTCATCGAACAGATCAGGGTATTCTTTTATCGGGTCCACTGATATCGCTAGCTTGTGGACCGACTGGTCAAAGGAAATCAGCACCATTAGCCAAAACAAAATAAAAATGTGCACAAAAGTGCGCCTGAAATGTTGTTGTATGTATTTACAATTACAATAAAATGTATTATTATCATTATTATTATCCAAGTCATAATACTGAAGACTAAGACCGGACCTTTGCCAGTCGGGATTGTCCCAACCAAGCAGGGATGGATGATCACCCTAAACAGCTATGATTCCCTGAAAGCCCCTTTACTTTCTGTATTACAGGACACAGGACCTTCAGGTTGGGGTCTGACCTTCTCTGCAGCTCTCATTGGTGAGGCTGCATATTAATATTCCATAAGCAACTGCATGATGAGCCATCAAATGCTGCACCTTTGTTGTATCTCCAAACATTCAAATAGATAACCATTACATCCATGCTGGAAAAATGGGCTTGAAAATATGTACAAAGTCCTAGTCCAGCCTCTTCCATTATTCTTGAGATTAGTTGATGGATTTCTAATGCAACAAATATTTCTTATATTTATACTGTTCCAATACATCTCATTCTCGCTCCTTAACATCAACCTCTGCATCATTTTTCTTGTCAGAGGGAAGCAAAGTATTTATTTAGAACCATCTCCATAACAACAACATCGCCGGCTAAAAACAACATCCTCAGTGCGCTGGCTAGTGAGGCTGGAGTGAGGCACGCCGCTGGGGATGTGCACATATTCTCGGTGTCCGAGCACAACGTGAGGTGGACTCTGACGCACGTGAACACGAGGAACGTTGTCGGCCCAAATGGTATATCTGGGCGAGTACTAAAGTATTGTGCTAATCAGCTAGCTCCAGTGTTCACCACAATATTCAACCTCTCCCTGGGTACTCAGACATGACGGCGAAGGACGAGATGCAGTATTTCACAAAGGCTTCCGTGCCATATGCAATTCCTTGGATCCTGGAATAATGAAAAAATCTCTTGCTGAGGCACAAATCAAGCCTCAAACAAGGGATTCCCTATAGGTGTGCTACTCACAATTGTTTTGAACCAGAAGCCATAACTTCCTTTGAGACCAGCAGATGACATCAGCGGCGTTTCCTTGTCAATGTACCAGCAATACTTTCTACAACTGGAGAAATATCTCATATTTGTATTGTATTGTATTGTATATCTTTATTGTTATTTTCCTGAGTACTCACATACCCAGAGGAAACAAAAAAACGTTACTCAAACCAGTGTCCATTCAGTGTGCAGTAAAAAATAAATAGAAATAAAAATACATATATCATGAACAAGTTTAACACTACTCTCAACTAAACATCAACAGGCGTTCCGATCGGCAGCGGCACGACAGTGGCTCTGTCCAGGTTGGTGGTTGGTGCGCGATACTTTGGCATGGGGCAAAGTCCGTTTAACAGTCTTATAGCCTGCGGGAAGAAGCTGAGGAGCATCCTGCTGGTTTTGCAGCTAATGCTCCTGTACCTCTTCCCAGATGGCAGGATGGAGAATATGTGATGCGATGGGTGGTAGGGGTCTTTGATGATGGAGATGGCTCTGTTGATACATCTCTTCCTGTATATGTCCAGCAAGAAAGGGAGTGGAGCACCAATAATCCTGCTGGCGGTCTTCACAATCCTGTCAAGTTGGTGCCGTTCGTACGCCTTGCAGCTCCCGAACAAGGAAGTGATGCCGTTGGTTAATGTGCTCTCGATTGTCCCCCTATAAAAAGTTTGTAGATGTGTAGTGGGGAGACCTGCTTTACGTAATCTTCGGAGAGGGTGTAGTCGCTGCTGGGCTCTCTTGACCAGTGCTGCGGTGTTGGTTGTGGACATCAGGTCATCTGACAGGTGGAGTCCTAGGAACTTCACGCTGCTGACCCTTTCCACATCAGCTCCATCGATGTGCAGAGGTGTATGGTGTTGTTTTCCCGCCCTCCTGAAGTCAACCACCATCTCCTTAGTTTTTCCCAGGTTGAGAATGAGGTTGTGGGATTTGCACCATCCTGTGAGCAGCTCCACCTCCATCCTGTACGCCGACTCATCATTGTCACTGATGAGACCCACCACTGTTGTGTATTCAGCGAACTTGTTGATGAAGTTGTTATTGAGTCTAGCAGTACAGTCGTGTGTAAGCAGACTAAACAGCAGGGGGCTTAGGACTCAGCCTTGGGGCGAGCCAGTGCTCACGGCTATGGTTTTTGATGTCCTACTGCCCACCCTGACTGTCTGCTGCCGTTGTGATAGAAAGTTCAGGACCCAGTTACATGTGCCAGCATCAACCCCCAATAGCTCCAACTTCTTCACCAGCTGCTGCGGAATGATTGTGTTAAACGCAGAGCTGAAGTCTATGAAGAGGATCCTGGCATAAGTATTTTTCCGATCAAGGTGTGACAGTACGAGGTTCAGTGTTGTTGAGACTGCGTCCTCTGTGGATCGGTTGGCTCTGTAGGCGAACTGCAGTGGGTCTAGGTCGGCAGGTATCGTTGCAGTATCAAGTATTGTACCCAAAGCAATGTTTTTAAAATCAGGATTAAATTATATATCCCCCTGCAATCAGTTGTATGTTTATTGTTTAAATGCAAGTTGTAATTTTTGATATTTAATGTTTAATGGTGTGTTATACACATTTGATTAGCTGACAATTTCCACCAATCGGCGTCCATCGGCGTCCATCCACCATCATGGTGAAGATGCTGGCCCTGATGGACGGGCATCGCCCGTGTCTGCTTTTCGAACAGGCGTTCTTGGAGTAGATGCCAGACGAGGTCCGTTTGATGCTCGCTGGGACCGATTTCAGTGACCCCCAGCGCCTCGCGGAGAGAGCCGACGAGTTGTGGATCCACAGACGGCGGGACGTTTGTTCTTTCACCCGCCCCACTGCCACGGCGCGGGTGCAACCGAGACGACATCGGGATGAAGGTCAGGATCCGCCCAGCGCTGATCCTGACCTTCCTGACCTTCAAGAAGCATCGCCGCTGCCGGAGGTGTACAGCCGACGACGTTGCTGCTACTACCATCTCCGTTACGGTGTGGAAGCCCGAAGATGCCGAAGCTCCTGTTCGTTTCAGGGAATTGCCTCGGCACTTCGCCCATAGAGGCGAATGCGGACCCTGGAATTAAATTTCAACTCCCATCCGTATAGGTGGAAGTTCACCGTTGCTGACGTCGCCCAGCCGATATTGAAGCTGATTTCTTGCATGTGTTCTCCCTGCTGGTCGATGTGCGAGGCGGGCGAATGGTTCCGTTGTCAGACCTGTGCCCTGCCAAGCCACGCAATCAGTTAACGCCCCAACAGCAACTCGACGAGGGAGCTGAGATCCAGAAACTTTTCGCAGCCCCTGGGTTGCTCATGCCCCGGTTCTCGCCCACGCGCGCCGCCTCCCGCCCGATAAACTGCGCATCGCACGAGACGAGTTCCAGCTTATGGAAGACATAGGGATTGTCCGGCGGTCGGATAGCCCTTGGGATTCCCCTCTGCATATGGTGCCCAAAGCGTTCGGGGGCTGGAGACCTTGCGGTGATTACAGGCGTCTAAATGCGGTAACCACAGCAGATCGGTACCCAGTCCCGAAAATCCAAGATTTCTCGGCTCATTTGGAGGGCACCGCCTTCTTCTAGAAGGTCGACCATGTCCGCAGGTATAATCAGATTCCGGTCCATCCCGACGACATCCCTAAGACAGCCACCATCACCCCTTTCGGCCTTTTCGAATGGCTAAGAATGCCTTTTGGCCTGAAGAACGCCGCTCAAGCGTTCCAAAGGTTAATGGATCAGGTCGGGCAGGGTTTGCCGTTCACATTCATCTATCTCGATGATATTCTGGTGGCCAGCAGCTCGCAGGCTGAACACGTTAAACACCTCCGCCTGCTCTTCGACCGGCTGCGTAAACACGGGTTGATGATCAACCCCACAAAGTGCCAGTTCGGATTGCGCTCCATCTCCTTTTTCGGTCACAGCATTACCTGACGCAATCTGTCGCTTCCCGAGGCCACTATCCGTCAAGGGCCTGCAGGAATTAATCGGAATGGTCAAATTATACCCTCGATTCGTCCCGTCAGCAGCCGCTATTATGCGGCCGTTGTTCCATTGTCTGGCAGACAAGCCTAAGGTACACAAAATTGCTGGGGAAACTCAGCGGGTGCAGCAGCATCTATGGAGCGAAGGAAATAGGCGACGTTTCGGGCCGAAACCCTTCTTCAGTCTGCTCTTCACGTTCGCTTTGAACAAGGTGTCCGACCCCTGGTCTGCCAGCCAACAGCGGTACCTCGCCTACATAACGTGCGTTGGTTCCGGTTCCCACTTCCCGACATGGGTCGTCTACGGTGCATGTGCCTACTATGTTACGGGATTGTGCTTATGTTTTCCTTCGTAGGGATGCTCACCGCTCGCTGTTACAGCGGGTGTGCGAAGGTCCGTACAGGGTGCTAGAGACTGGTACCTCGACATTCACGTTGGACATGGGTGGCAGGGAGTAGTTCTTCTCCATCAGTAGCGTTAAGCCAGCCCACGTTGACGAGGATAGCCCAGTGGCTGTGGCCATTCTGCGGCGTAGAGGGCATCCACCGGCTGTTTTGCCGCCCTCTGCATCTGTTACCCCCGGTTATGTTTCACCGGTCCCCTCTGTTACGCCCGTCCCTCGTTCTCATTTGTCACGTCCCTCCGGTTCTGTGTTGCCGGTCCCGAATGTTATGCTCACCCCGCGACCTCGGACTACCGTCCAGTTACCCATGCGTTTTCGTACCGCAAATTCTGGGGGGGGGGCATATAGCGGCGCCTGCTAGCGCACACAGGTATCAAACCCGGTGCTCGGAAGCCGCGGTCACGTGACTCGGGAGGGGCTGCTGTTTTCGCACGGTTTCGCCACAGTTGTGGTCAGACGTGTTTGTGGAGACCTGTAAGCCAAGGAGCTATTGTCTTAATAAATAAGTTCGGAAAACTTGGTTGTCGTCTTTGCATCCGCCAAAACACTGAATATGTCATAGATCCATTTTAGCCCATATGAAAATTACATAGCCCAACAAGGTGAAAATTACTTCACCCCATCACAATGAGGACACAAATTCAAAGTCCAGTCTTACCTATCATAATTTTGATATGAATATCAATGAGAATACACTAACAGATTGGTTTGAAGATTCTCAAACCAAGTAGCTTATGATTTTAATCAACCCAAATATACATCACATAGAATGATGAAAGATAAAATGTGTCAGATATATTGAGAATGTGTAACCACACGGAATGAGAGAAAGAAGAAACCTACATATATACAACATACATTTTTTCTTCCCTGAGAGATTTGGGAATTTATTACTTCTAGGGAAAAGGAGAGAATTGTTTGGGATATAATTCAAAATATCATTCGCATATTGTAACTCCATAACAATTAACTTTATATTTTAAATTGATAAAAATGAAAATTTAATGAGAAACTCACCATTGCTGACAATTCTGGACCATTAATTTGTGCATTCATAATTGCATCATTCAGTAATGAATGGAGATTCAGCAAAACTTGTTCTATATCATAGGTTGTCAGTATTCCAGTTGACATTTCCTCAAGTGATCTGATGTATTCCCTCCAATGTGGATCAATTTCTGCCATATTAGCAAGGCATCCTCTAATCACATTCAGGCAATATCCCGTGCATGGTTTATGATTAGTCCAGCCTTGGCAATGAGAACAGTATTGCATCTTCAGCAAAGCTCTGCTACACTCTTTGGTATACTGTAAGTGATCCGTTGTGTTAATTATTTCAATTCCTAAATTCAGGGCCTGCAGGAACATGTGCCCAGCCATTAGAGATTTTGACATTTGACTTGTTATTAACTTTGGAAGATAGCCAAATGGGTTTAGGTTTTTCCTTGACTTTCGTATGCACATTGTGAAGTCCAGAGAGATGTCTGTAAGGCTAGGATTGATTAGATGTTTATAGACCAATGGAAAGAGACTGTCAAAAAATCTGCTAACAAATTCATCAACATTTATCTCCGAGCCAAAAATGAAGAGTGCAGCATTGGCAAAGAGTTCTTGAATTGGTGCAGTTGTCTGAAAGGCCATGCTTCGGTATGCAGTTCTTATCAGCATCTTTATGTTGTTCTCAGCTTGGCAAATTATATTCTGGAATGCCTCTGTAATAGAAATAAAAATAAATCAGTATCCCAATTATCTTAAATTCTAACAACACAGAGATAAATATCTGTTCATTACTTGGAAAATATGGACTATTTTCCAGAATTTAAGCAAATGCAGGCATCCTCGATGACATTGATCATTAGATCAAATGCTCAGATGCTGCTTCATAACCTCAAATACAGCACTAAGCTCATGATTCACCAGGCAGCTGTGAATCCACCTTCCTGTATCCATCAGACACTTGCAGCAGGCACCTCAACCCACTGCAGCACCACTCTGCAAAATCCTCCAAATACAATGGTGGGATAAACAAACCATCATCAACAACTTCTCCTAAGCACTAACGCTCTAGCATTAAATCTGTACTTACATTCTGATCAGCAGACCACATTGTCCACATGTCCAACACAGACACCTGAAGCAGTTGCTCTGTTTTAATTTTGAAATAGCAAGATATTGCAGAAAATATATTTCGGAGGTTTTCTTGAAACTTCCTTTAAAAAATATATCTCAATTTGGGTCCGACTTTGGCTTCAATAGCCAATCCAGAGACCTGGAACAGAAATAAGTTACCTTTTACTCCTGAGGGACTGCCTGATAGGGCGGAAAGGAAGATTTTGTTTTCAAAATAACTTCTACAGACAAAAACTAAATTCAAAAGTATTTAAAAAACATTTTGAAACTCACCGTCGTCTTCAGTGGACTTAGAATAGTGATTTAGTATAGTTTACTTCAGAGATACAGCGTGGAAACAGGCCCTTCGGCCCCCGCACATTCACACTATCCTTCACACACTAGGGACAATCTACATTTATACTAAGCCAGCACAAGAAATATAAACCATTAATTTAGTCCAGTTTCACTTGATTCGCTGACCAATACAATTTTCTGCCATCTGCAAGATCTGTCAATGAAATCTGCTAAATATCAGTCTTTGATTGCTCCATAAGCCAAAGACCAGCTTTGATCCACCCAGCTTTTAAGGTGACATCTAACAGCAGACTCCTATTGCCCAGCACAGACTACTCATTCGGGGGACTTGTGGTTATGTTTCTTTGAGGGCAGAGCTTGTGTTGTCCCCATGTTTTGTCATGTAATAGAGTGGAATCTGAAGCAGACTACATAGAATTTTCCCTGCTAATTTAGATAGGTCCAAACTTGGCAAACACTGTGTTATGTTTTTCGGTCACCTAGAAATATGTTTACTTTGTTTCTGGAGAATAACAAACATTGTAATGCTGTGTGCTTACACTGATTCAGGTCCCTCCAAAGAGATAACAGCATTAATTTCCGACCACTACTTATACATTTTCATTGTGAAAAGCTTCCTTACATTTAACTGGTCGTATTGAATACAAAATGCTTGATTAAGTGGACTGGTCATCATATTTCTACTTGCTTGGGTGGCTGGAAACAAGATTTTCAGTATTGTTGTTCTCATATTGTTAAACAACATAGGAGGCTATTCAACATATTGAGTCTGTGTTGGCTCTCACAGCAATCACAATCTCATTCTGCAGTTTATTTCCCTTGAGGGAGTGACTAATCAGAGACAGCCAATGTGCTGTCAGGAACAGACTTTGCCTGACCAATTTGACTGACTAAGTTTAATCTTCACATGTACAGTACAGTGAGGTAGGAGTATAATGACAATTCTTGCTTGTAGGAGTAGCATGGGCACATGGACTCAGACAAGTGTACAAAAATAAATTATACATAAACTATAAATGACACATAAAATTCTAAAAGAAAAACTGTCCACAAAAAAACAAGACATTGGTGTAAATACATCATTAGAAAAAAAACATCCATGTAAATGCAAGAGGAAAGCCATAATGCTCTATTGTCAATGTAGGATTAGAGTTGTTTCTATGTGCCTCATGTAGATGCTTTCAATGGTGGGAGGGCTGCACTCATGATTGATCGCACTGAGTACACCACTCTATGCAGCCTCTTGTGCTCCTGTCTGTTGAAATTGCCATAACAGAACATAATGCAACCTGTCAGGATATCTTCTACAATACATCTGCAAACATTTAAGTGTTCGGAGTCATACTGAATCACTTTAATCTTTCAAAGTAAATAGTGTCTCTAGTGTGCCTTCTTTGTGATTGCATCATTGTGTTTAACCCAGGACAGGTCATCTGAGGGGTTAATGCACAAGAATTTGAAGTTGCTAATTACCTTCACCACCAATAAAACTGGCACATGGTTTCCTGACTTCCCTTTCTGAAGTCAACAATTGGTTCTAGCCCCTAATAATTACCCCCTCCCTATTACCCCTAATCACGGCATAATTCTGGTAAACCTCCAGAATGGGGAGAAGGCAGGAACGGGGTACTGAGTGTGAATAATCAGCCATGATCACATTGAATGGCGGCGCTGGCTCGAAGGGCCGAATGGTCTACTCCTGCACCATTGTCTATTGTCCTCTGAACGCTTTCCATAGACTGCACATCATTTCAGTAATAGTGCAACCAGATGTGCACGTAACAGTCCAAATGTGGCTTAGCTAAAGACCTATAAAGCTGCATCATGATTTCGTGACTTTTACACTCAATGCCCCACCCTATGAAAGCAGTGCTTTATTTGCCACTCTGTCCTTCACCTCTCCCTGCCTGTCCTTCCTTTACTAGTTCTCACCTTTACCTTCCCATCACACCTTCCAATTTCTGACCTACCACTCTGATTCCCACCCCCTTGCCTCTAGATTAAACTCTCCCGAGTAGCACGAGTGATCCTCCCTGCAAAATACTGGCCCCCCCTCCAGTACAGATTCAACCCATCCCTTCAGTACAGGTCACCTCTGTCCCAGAAGAGATCCCAATGGTCTAAAAGTCTGAATCCCTGCCCCCTGCACCAACTCCTGATCCACGCTTGCATTGGTCCTATCTTCCTATTTCTACCCTGACAAGAACGTAATCCATTCTAGTTCCGGTCAGATCTAACCAATCTTACTGCTGCAAAATAATAGTTTCAATCTCTGAAGCATGTGGTAATTAGGCATTTCTTAATATTTTGCACCCAACGGGCTAAAAGATCCTATGCATCAAATGGCAGTAAAGATCTTATGAAGCAAGAAAATCACATGGTTGTGAACACAGGGTGATCCATGGTATATTTTATAACATCTACATAGTCATCTTTTAGAAACATAGAAATTAGGTGCAGGAGTAGGCCATTCGGCCCTTCGAGCCTGCACCGCCATTCAATATGATCATGGCTGATCATCCAACTCAGTATCCCGTACCTGCCTTCTCTCCATACCCTCTGATCCCCTTAGCCACAAGGGCCACATCTAACTCCCTCTTAAATATAGCCAATGAACTGGCCTCAACTACCCTCTGTGACAGAGAGTTCCAGTGATTCACCACTCTCTGTGTGAAAAAAGTTCTTCTCATCTCGGTTTTAAAGGATTTCCCCCTTACCCTTAAGCTGTGACCCCTTGTCCTGGACTTCCCCAACATCGGGAGCAATCTTCCTGCATCTAGCCTGTCCAACCCCTTAAGAATTTTATACGTTTCTATAAGATCCCCTCTCAATCTCCTAAATTCTAGAGAGTATAAACCAAATCTATCCAGTCTTTCTTCATAAGACAGTCCTGACATCACAGGAATCAGTCTGGTGAACCTTCTCTGCACTCCCTCTATGGCAATAATGTCCTTCCTCAGATTTGGAGACCAAAACTGTACGCAATACTCCAGGTGTGGTCTCACCAAGACCCTGTACAACTGCAGTAGAACCTCCCTGCTCCTATACTCAAATCCTTTTGCTATGAAAGCTAACATACCATTCACTTTCTTCACTGCCTGCTGCACCTGCATGCCTACTTTCAATGACTGGTATACCATGACACCCAGGTCTCGCTGCATCTCCCCTTTTCCTAGTCGGCCACCATTTAGATAATAGTCTGCTTTCCTGTTTTTGCCACCAAAATGGATAACCTCACATTTATCCACATTATACTGCATCTGCCAAACATTTGCCCACTCACCCAGCCTATCCAAGTCACCTTGCAGTCTCCTAGCATCCTCCTCACAGCTAACACTGCCCCCCAGCTTAGTGTCATCCGCAAACTTGGAGATATTGCCTTCAATTCCCTCATCCAGATCATTAATATATATTGTAAATAGCTGGGGTCCCAGCACTGAGCCTTGCGGTACCCCACTAGTCACTGCCTGCCATTGTGAAAAGGACCCGTTTACTCCTACTCTTTGCTTCCTGTTTGCCAGCCAGTTCTCTATCCACATCAATACTGAACCCCCAATGCCATGTGCTTTACCTGTATTATAATGTCAAAACATAGTGCATAATCTAAAATGGCATATTGTAGATGTTGAGGAAGATATATCAAACAAGGTGAAAGAAGAGAGAGAAAATAAATGGAAGAGAAAAAAAGGAATGTAGAGGAAGTGAATGATTGAGAGAGGAGGCAAAGACAGGGGTGAAAATGTATAATAGTAATGAGTTACAGCAAAAACGATTAGGAAGAGCTGTGAGAAGATTGATAGAGGGGATGAGGAGTTTGGTAAGATAAGGCACTGGTGAGGAGGTCAATGTGAGGATGAGTAAGTAGATAGGAGGTTTGAGTGAAAAGGTAAAGGAGTGAGGGGGTGGTATACAGATGGAGCGGGCAAATCAAGGGATCAAGGTGAGTCAATGGTAAAAAGGGAGATGGTTCAGAGGAACAAGAAATAGAACATGGATAGTAAGCAATGATGGTGGCAGGCAAGGTTCAAACAGGTGGGGGCAAGAGGAGTCAAGGAAGGGTAAACATGATGAGGTTCATAGGGGAGCCAAGGTGAGGAGTTGAATGGAGAGTTTCAATGGGCAGGAGGTGCAAGGGATGTTGAATGTGGGGAGAGAAAAAATAGGAGCAGGAAATGGATAAGTGAATTGAAAAGAAAGGCATGGAAAATAACAGTTGGGCAGGTTGAGGGTAAAGTTAATAGATATATATGGAAAGAAATAGAAGGGGAGAGAAGTAGTAGCAATTAATCAGCCATCAGGACAGTATAGGCAAGGGTGGATCCACTGCCTGGATTAGCTGGTAATGAAAGTGTCTGATATCTGGCACAGCTTCTGGCTAATTGATAATATTGTTCATTAAAATAAATGTTCTTTGAATGGCGCTTGTCTATGACAAATACTTTCCTTTGGTTAATCGCTAGGTCTGTTTCATCTTGACGTTTGCTTGATTTGCTTGGTTAATTAAAGTGGTCTGCTAGTCTTTATAAGAAACTACAGTTCAAAATGTAATTAAATTTGCCCTCCTGTTGGCATTCAAATCTGTTTTACGCATTGAAAAAGTGTCAAGCACAAAGAACCAATTTAACCTATCCATAAACAGCAAATATTGTCTCAGAATTAAGTTGCAGCTGAAGGAAATTTAAAATACTGCGAGAAAATAATTAATTAACACGCATAACGGAATATAACCTCTCGATATGCAAGGGGAAGAAATCACATCCACTTAATTACTTTTTTGAACAATGCATTTTGTGTAGCTAAATATCAAGACTAATTTGCACACTGCAAGATTCTACAGAGGTAATGAAATGAATGGCCAGCTTTACAATGTTATTGATATGTTTCCAAAGAATGAACAGTTATTACCACCTTTTATTTCTTCTCTGAAGGTTAATTCCATTCCAGCATAAAGCAGTACTACTCTGAGGACTGAACTGGTAGATAAAATCCTGAAGGATGGAACCATAATAATGCATAAAAAGGAACTGTTTTTCTTCAGAAAATGTCATGAGATTTAAAAATACAGCACAACCATAATGAAAGATCCAATCTTTTTGCAATTTTTCTGACAATCTAAAGTATAAGAAAATTATGTGATAATTCTTCAGAAAGCTGAAAAATAACAAAGCAATCAGATACAGAGTGCATTTTTATTTTGTTGAATTGGACATTCAAATCCCTTGAATGAAATACATGCAGTTGCAATGGCAAAAGTGGAAATATATTATAGAGATCAATACGATATCAATTTTACCAAACTGATTTTTTAAAGGTGATTATGAATCTAGGTTTCTGATGGTTCAAAACCTTCAGTCATTGGACTGCTATCTATCTATCTATCTATCTATCTATCTATCTATCTATCTATCTATCTATCTATCTATCTATCTATCTATCTGTCTGTCTGTCTGTCTGTCTGTCTCTGTCTGTCTGTCTGTCTGTCTATCTATCTATCTATCTATCTATCTATCTATCTATCTATCTATCTATCTATCTGTCTGTTCTTGACCGGTTTTGGCTGTGGTGCGATTTCCGAGAGAACGCCGCCACCTACGGCCGTCATCTTTGGCCACCTTGCTCAGAACCCCCCTCCGCCGCATGTGTGCCGAGGATTTCTCCCGTCGATTAAAAATGACAGATATATTAATGATTTTACAAAATTCCCCATTCTCTCTGCTGCCCCCGCTGGGGGGAGGGACTATAAAACCAGGAAGTGGTGTGCCACACAGTCTCTTCAAGATGGAGGAAGGCAGAGGGTCACGTTTGTCTGAGCTGTGAATAACACTGAACACATGTCTACTCAAATGTAAGTGCCCTTAGTGGTTCTAAAATGCTTGCAGAATGTGCCTATTGGTTCTAAAGCTTACAAAAAAAAAGTCTATTGGTTCTAAAGCTTGCAAAAAAATGTCTATTGGTTCTAAACCTTGCAAAAAGTGTCTCTATTGGTTCTAAAGCTTGCAAAAAAATGTCTATTGGTTCTAAAGCTTGCAAAAAAAGTGTATTGGTTCTAAAGCTTACAAAAAAAATGTCTATTGGTTCTAAAGCTTGCAAAAAAATGTCTATTGGTTCTAAAGATTGCTAAAAATGTCTATTGGTTCTAAAGCTTGCAAAATGTGTCTATTGGTTCTAAATCCTGCAAAAAAAATGTCTATTGGTTCTAAAGGTGACTAAAAAAGCGTCTATTGGTTCCAAAACTTGCAATAAAAGTGTCTATTGGTTCCAAAGCTTGCAAAAATGTCTATTGGTTCCAAAGCTTGCAAAAAATGTCTATTGGTTCTAAAGCTTGCAAAAATATGTCTATTGGTTCTAAAGCTTGCAAATAAATTGTCTATTGGTTCTAAAATGGTTCATACTAGCGCTCCAGAAAGCCCCCCCCCTCCCCCCCGGTTGGCTAGACTTGGGTGTGTCTTGAAATTGAAAGGGACTACTTACTGCAAATGGTGGCATGAAGTTGAAAGGCTCTACTTACTGCAAATGGTGGCTTGGGTGCTTTGGCTTGCAGTTGAAATGCAGTACATACTGCAAATGGTGGCTTGGGTGCAATGGCTTGAAGTTGAAAGGCATTACTTACTGCAAATGGTGGCATGGAGTTGAAAAGCACTACTTACTGCAAATGGTGGCTTGGGAGCTTTGAAGTTGAAAGGCACTAACTGCAAATGATGGCTTGGGTGTGGCTTGAAGTTGAAAGACACCACTTACTGCAAATGATGGCTTGGATGTGGCTTGAAGTTGAAAGACACCACTTACTGCAAATGGTGGCCTGAAGTTGAAAGGCACTACTTACTGCAAATGGTGGCATGTAGTTGAAAGGCACTACTTACTGCAAATGGTGGCTTGGGTGCTTTGGCTTGCAGTTGAAAGGCAGTACATACTGCAAATGGTGGCGTGGGTGCAATGGCTTGAAGTTGAAAGGCATTACTTACTGCAAATGGTGGCATGGAGTTGAAAAGCACTACTTACTGCAAATGGTGGCTTGGGAGCTTTGAAGTTGAAAGGCACTAACTGCAAATGATGGCTTGGGTGTGGCTTGAAGTAGAAAGACACCACTTACTGCAAATGATGGCTTGGATGTGGCTTGAAGTTGAAAGACACCACTTACTGCAAATGGTGGCCTGAAGTTGAAAGGCACTACTTACTGCAAATGGGGGGCGTGGGTGCATTGGCTTGAAGTTGAAAGGCACTACTTACTGCAAATGGTGGCATGAAGTTGAAAGGCACTACTTACTGCAAATGGTGGCTTGGGTGTGGCTTGAAGTTGAAAGACACCACTTACTGCAAATGGTGGCATGAAGTTGAAAGGCACTATTACTGCAAATGGTGGATTGGGTGTGACTTGAAGTTGAAAGGCACTACTTACTGCAAATGGAGGCTTGGGAGCTTTGGCTTGAAGTTGAAAGGCACTATTACTGCGAATGGTGGCTTGGTTGCTTTGGCTTGAAGTTGAAAGGCACTACTTACTGCAAATGGTCGCTTGGGTGTGGCTTGAAGTTGAAATACACCACTTACTGCAAATGGTGGCATGAAGTTGAAAGGCACTACTTCCTTCAAAAGATGGCTTGGGTGTGGCTTGAAGTTGAAAGGCACTACTTACTGCAAATCGGGTGCGTGGGTGCATTGGCTTGAAGTTGAAAGGCACTTCTTACTGCAAATGGTGGCATGTAGTTGAAAGGCACTACTTACTGCAAATGGTGGCTTGGGTGCTTTGGCTTGCAGTTGAAAGGCAGTACATACTGCAAATGGTGGCTTGGGTGCAATGGCTTGAAGTTGAAAGGCATTACTTACTGCAAATGGTGGCATGAAGTTGAAAAGCACTACTTACTGCAAATGGTGGCTTGGGAGCTTTGAAGTTGAAAGGCACTACTTACTGCAAATGGTGGCTTGTGAGCTTTGACTTGAAGTTGAAAGGCACCTCTTACTGCTAATGGTGGCTTGGGTGTGGCTTGAAGTTGAAAGACACCACGTACTGCAAATGGTGGCATGAATTTGAAAGGCACTACTTACTGCAAATGGTGGCTTGGGTGCTTTGACTTGAAGTTGAAAGGCACCTCTTACTGCTAATGGTGGCTTGGGTGTGGCTTGAAGTTGAAAGACACCACTTATTGCAAATGATGGCTTGGGTGTGGCTTGAAGTTGAAAGACACCACTTACTGCAAATGATGGCTTGGGTGTGGCTTGAAGTTGAAAGACACTACTTACTGCAAATGGTGGCTTGGTTGCTTTGACTTGAAGTTGAAAGGCACTACTTACTGCAAATGGTGGCTTGGGTGTGGTTTGAAGTTGAAAGACACCACTTACTGCAAATGGTGGCATGAAGTTGAAAGGCACTACTTACTGCAAATGGCAGTTTGGGTGTGGCTTGGGTGTGGCTTGAAGTTGAAAGACACCACTTACTGCAAATGATGGCTTGGGTGTGGCTTGAAGTTGAAAGACACCACACTGCAAATGGTGGCTTGGGAGCTTTGAAGTTGAAAGGCACTACTTACTGCAAATGATGGCTTGGGTGTGGCTTGGGTGTGGCTTGAAGTTGAAAGACACCACTTACTGCAAATGGTGGCATGAAGTTGAAAGGCACTATTACTGCAAATGGTGGAATGGGTGTGGCTTGAAGTTGAAAGGCACTACTTACTGCAAATGGAGGATTGGGAGCTTTGGCTTGACGTTGAAAGGCACTATTACTGTGAATGGCGGCTTGGTTGCTTTGGCTTGAAGTTGAAAGGCACTACTTACTGCAAATGGTGGCATGAAGTTGAAAGGCACTATTACTGCAAATGGTGGAATGGGTGTGGCTTGAAGTTGAAAGGCACTACTTACTGCAAATGTCAAAACATGTAAAAATAAAAAGTCTACCGATTTCAACGACATTGACATGTCGCTAGTTAAGATGGTCATTGAGGGGATCTCCAAACCTTTAACATTCATCTGTAATTTATCCTTCCAAACCGGTACTTTTCCAATTCAAATGAAAATAGCAAAAATAATACCAATATACAAAACTGGGAACAAGCATCATTTTACAAACTATAGACCTGTTTCCTTACTCCCACAATTTTCCAAAATACTAGAAAAAATGTTTAATAATAGATTAGATATATTTGTAGAAAAGAATAAATTAATCACAGAAAGTCAATATGGATTCAGAACAAATAGATCAACATCACTTGCAATACTAGAATTAACTGAAGACATCACAAACACCATTGATAATAAATTATATGCAGCTGGGATATTCATTGACATAAAAAAAGCATTTGATACAATTAATCATGAGATTTTATTAAAAAAATTGGAGAGGTATGGAATTAGAGGAATAGTACTGGACTGGATTAAAAGCTACTTAAGTAACAGGCAACAGTTTGTAAATCTGGGTAGTCATAATTCTACATGTTTGGACATTGTGTGTGGTGTACCACAGGGGTCAGTGCTGGGCCCAAAATTATTTATCATATACATAAACGATATTTGTAATGTGTCCAATGTCTTGAGGCTGGTTTTGTTTGCAGATGATACAAATATTTTTTGTTCTGGGGAAAATTTAAAACAGCTATTGGATAAAATAATAAAAGAAATGGGTAAATTGAAAATATGGTTTGATAGGAATAAAATTTCATTAAATCTGAGTAAAACTAAAATAATGTTATTTGGTAATTGTAGAATAAATACACTAGTAAGTATAAAGATAAATGGGGTGGAAGTTGAAAGAGTGCATGAAAATAAATTTCTTGGGGTTATAATTGACGTTAAAATAAGCTGGAAATCACATATTAAACATGTAAAATTAAAATTGTCAAAAAGTATCTCTGTATTATACAAAGCCAAGCAAGCTCTGGATTACAAATCACTCCGTATTCTTTATTGTTCATTAATTTTACACTACTTAAATTATTGTGCAGAAGTCTGGGGTAATAACTATAAAAATTCGATACACTCATTAACCATGATGCAAAAAAGAGCAATTCGTATTATCCATAATGCTAAGTATCTGGGTCATACGAATCCATTATTTTTAGAGTCAAAATTATTAAAATTAGAAGATTTGGTTACATTCAAAACAGCTCAGATAATGTTTAGGGCCAAAAATAAAAATTTACCTGGAAACATTAAAAAATTATTTAATGAGCGTGTGGGGGGTTACAATTTAAGAGGAATATTTAACTTTAAGAAACAAAGAGTCCGTACGATTAGAAAAACCTTTTGTATTTCGGTTTGTGGAGTAGGAGTGTGGAATAAATTGAACGGGGAATTAAAGAAATGCACAAACATGAATCATTTTAAAATGATATATAAAAAAATAATTTTCAAGGGGTACAGGGATGGAGGGGATGGTTGACAAGTGGGGGTTGATGTTTATTTATTGCTTTACTATTGTTGAACTTCAGATATGAAGTTTGTATGTGCATAATAGTTGTATGTATATATATGTCTGTAGGTATTATGGGAAATTGCCTAGGGTAGTATTATTATTATTAATTAATTAATTTTTAAATATGGTAGAAGTGTTGGGGAAAAGGGGTGAGATTTAATAAGTTATTCTTCTTCTCACACCTTTTCGAGCTTGTACAGACAGAGTTGGACATTGGAACTTTGATTTTGTTCTTTTCATTGCTTTGTAAATATTGATTGTAAAGTCCAATTGTTTGATAATTTCGATTTTGTTACTATTAATGTCTTTAATGTCTTACTTGTTCGGAATAAATAAATAAATAAAATAAAAAATAAAAAATAAATGGTAGCTTGGGTGTGGCTTGGGTGTGGCTTGAAGTTGAAAGACACCACTTACTGCAAATGATGACATGAAGTTGAAAGGCACTACTTACTGCAAATGGTGGCTTGGGAGCTTTGGCTTGAAGTTGAAAGGCACTACTTACTGCAAATTGTGGCTTGTGTGCTTTAGTTTGAAGTTGAAAGACACTACTTACTGCAAATGGTGGCATGAAGTTGAAAGCCACTACTTACTGCAAATGGTGGCGTGGGTGCTTTGGCTTGAAGTTAAAAGGCATTACTGTAAATGCACTTCCTGTTTGCACTGTATATTGATTTTAGATAAAACACTACCACTTACGGCTGTGATGTTTGGCAATCTTATTCAGTCCCCCTCCGCTGAGCAGGTGCAGAGAATTCTTCCCATCAATGAAAAATAAAAGTTATTAGTTTTTTTTTAAATGTTGAGAATCTCTCTCCTGTCAATCACTGCATGAAAGCCACACCTTTTCCGGTGGGGGTGGGGGGGGGAGGGTTATAAAACCCGGAAATGTGGGTGTGGCTCAGTCTCTGCAAGATGGAGGAGGGAGAGGGCATGACTCGCTGTCTTTAGTGGCTTTGCACCCTACTTCAAATGGTATGAAACTGCACTTGAATTTGGTGGCCTTGCACCCTGATAGAAGTGGTAAGAAACTGCACTTGAATTTGGTGGCCTTATACCCTGCTTGAAATACAATTTCAAGGATTAGCCGTGAGTCAACTACCAGCCCACCAGCCGTGAGTGAGTGAGTTGCCAGCACAACAGGCTTGATTGACTGAGACGCCAGCCCAAGAATCCATCTTGCGCACAATTTGCATACTAGCCCTCTGGAAACCAGTCCCTTCAGCCCACAACACCCATACTAGCGCTCCAGAAAGCCCCCCCACCCCCCCCCCCCCCAACTGGCCACCAATATTAGAATTGGTGGAGAGGTGGAATATTGCGTTGGATGACCAGCCCTCCTGTGTGATGCTGGGACCCAACGGGTCCCACTTAGTCTAGTAATGTTTATATTTAACTAGACTAAGTGGGAAGGGCCCTGTCACACGGGAGGCCGGGCCCACAATGGTGATGTTATCAATTAATTTGTAAATTGAATTGAATTTATACGTGGCTGAACAGCCATGGGTGGATAAGAAGTAGAGAAGGGGTATGAGAACCCATACTCGCGGAGCACCAGTGTTGAGGATTATTGAAGAGGATGATTTGTCCCTTATCCTCACTGATTGTGCTCTGTTGGTCAGGAAGTCGAGGAATCAGTTGCAGAGATGAGTGCTGAATCCTCATTCCATGAGTTTGGTGAACTTGGATAGGATAATGGTGTTAAAAGTAGCGCTGTAGTCTATAATAGAAGTCTGATGTGTCTCTCTTATCTAGGTATTCCAGGGCTGAGTGTAGGGCCAGGGAGCTAGCATCAACCATGGACCTGGTGTGGTTGTCGGCAAACTGCAGTGGGTCAAAGTTGATTGGTAGACTGGATTTAATGCATTCAAGGCCTCTCAAAGCACCTCATGATGGTGGATGTCAAGAATCATATTCTTTAAGGCATGAGATCTTGCTTTCCTTCGGCACCGAGATGATAGTGGTCTTCTTGAAGCAGGTGGATACCTCAGAACAGAGATTACAGGTTCTAGAGATAGTTTGTCCACGCAGCTTCTAAGGATGTGGCCAAGGACTTCATCTGGGCCAGTTATTTTCCATGGGTTCACCCTGTGAAAGGCTGATCTAACGTCTGCAGCAGTGACCCTGGGAAGAGGCACACTTGAGTCTGAAGGAACTGATGTCATTGCCTATTGGCCTTCTGCTCAGAGCGAGCGTAGAAAACATTAAGTTCATCAGGTAGGGCTGCACATTCACCAGTGATGTTGCCTGACACTTTACAGTCAGCTATAGTATTATTCTGACCTTGCACATTCTGAATGTCCGAATTATTCTACTGGGACTCAAGTTTGTCCGGGTATTGTATCTTGACATCCTTGAGAGTTTTTTTGTTGTCGAATATTTTGGAAAGATATTTTTTTGGAATATGTGCTCAAAATAATGACGAATCTCCACAGAACATGTTCTCTTGTGGCTAAAGTGATAACTTGAATGCACAAATTTAAACTAATTAGTAAAATAACCCCAAAATACATGTTAAGTTCTGAAATGTACAACGGAGGTTGCAGGTGGTTGCCTGAGGTTGCAGGTAGTGGAAGCAGGTAGGGAGACTGACAAAATCCTCCGGGAATCGCACGGAAACCTTGGGTGGGGCGCAAAGTCTCCAGAAGTTTCCGTTCAGGTTTCCTAAGTGGGACAGACATAACTCCCACCAAAGAATTGATGAACAGCAAATCATGAAAAGTGACAGAGTGGCATGGTTCAGCCTGGGAAAACTCTCATTTTACTCCTAACTAACAAATTTCAAAAACAAAGGTAAGAATGGAAATGGTATACAATAGAATTTTTCGACATGTTTGTTTACCTACAGATTATTTCTATAGAGATGCAATTGCCACTGTAATTGCCAGCATTTATTTCCCTACCCCCAATGTCCTTGAGAAATGATGATCAACCACAACTTTTAATCACTGCATTCTGTAGACCCATATTTATGTTGCATGGTTGATTCCAGGATTTTATCCCAGTGACAATGAAGGAATAGGATGATTTTCCAAATTTGGTATGGGGACTTGTGCTTATAGATCACAACAGTCATAGATATGTCAGATGTTATCTCAACATCCGTGACAAGTTACTGCTGTATCTTATTCTTCTTGTCCAGACCAACAGAATGACTTGTTTCCACTCCATATCTATATGTCCGAGATGACAATCAATGGCTGTAAAACAATTGACTCCTCTACCATCAATATTCTACAAATGACCATGGGCTAGAAATAGAAACGCTAAATGGTACCATTGTTTCAAAAGCACATCCCAGGTGTCCTGTGGCATGTGGTTCATGCCCGATATGCCAGTTTCCAGTTTATCACATAGAGTGATAAGCGTGGAAATGGACACTTCAATTCAACTCGTCCATGCCACTGATGGTGAACTTCCTAAGCTAGTCCTATTTCAAATCAAAGCCTCCCTGTACACATACAACATTACCATCTTCTTCTCGGATCCACAGAGGTCTGCAGACTGATCAGCATCTGCAGCCAGTTTGAGTTGGCAGCGAGAGTGAGAGTAAACTGTAGGAAGAGCAAGGCCAGCCTCACTGATCTTAGTCCCCTTCACCATCAGGTTTGACTACCTGTAGGTGCTGATAAACTGGTTGAGTGGGGCCGAGGCATGCAACAACAATTGGCTGGAGGGGTTAGCCAAAGTCAAACAAAAATTCCATCTGTGGAAGCAGTCCTTCGCAGCATTTAATTTACTTCACATATTCTCTGCCCAGATTTGGCAGAACAAGACTGGAATGTTATGTTTTACTTGAGATTTTAAGCTTGACAAGAGTTCTGAAATATAGAAAGGTGAGAGATGATACCATTGTTCTTAAAAAATATAAAGACTAAAAGTGAATTTTACAGTTCAAAATTAATAACAACATTTTAAAAGGGGAACAATCTTTAGCGATGGAAGAGTGCTTTCCCTGACCCCACATTTTTAAGATTCAGACAAAAAACTAGAGATGATATTTTTATTTTTTCAAAACAACACAGCGAGTTGATGTGAGCAGAATGCAAATCTTGAAAGCATGGTGAAGCAGATTAAATCGTTGTAAATGTACTTGAAGCAGGGAGGGACAGGAGTGGAGTAAATTCTGAGCTCTGATCAAATGACAAGGAATTGACTAACTGAATGGTTGTTTAAAAGAAACAGATTCTTTGTTAAATTCCCATTAGCTACTTAAGCAAACTGGTCATAGTGTGCGTGCTCATTTTCACACCTTCACATTTCAGCATGTAGAGGCATGTACTATTCACAAAATGTTTGTCAGTGCTCCAGTGTTGCTATTTTATTTGAATGAGGATCTGTCAAGCAAGTCTTTCAAACTGTTTACAATAGAATACTGGATCAATTGTACTATTCAAGATATTTATTCAACTATGAACTACTGGAAAGACTACAGAAACAATGATGGCAATCTCCATAATAAAATCGTATATAATGTGAAAGCTTCCTATTATATTTCCACTGAGACACGTTGGCATTTTTTGCCGAACAAGAAGTGATTATATTCCACTAGCCAATGCGTTAAAAGCAGACATGCTTTATGATTTTGATAATTTTGTTGGGATCATCCATTGATCCATTATGAAAGATCTACAGAAACGCAAGCAAAATATTTACATAGTTACAGCACCAATGAGAAAAATCTCTTCGAAAACACAATTAAGTCTACCCTCATTATTGCAGACCTTTTTATAATGTATTTCAGTAATAGCAGACAAAATCTGTTGTGACCGAGGTGTCCATTCGTATTGGGCAGGTCAGAAAACATTGGCATTTTATAAAGTTACGAAAACTCCAGGCATGAAAGTAGTTAAACAACCTCATGAAGTGGAGATTTACTGTGTGTCTGATGGTTAACCTGAGCCAACAGAATATCAGAAATTCAGTCAGAAAAAATGGAGAGGTGCCGCAGATCGAGATCAATGAATAGGTCGGTACTTGAGGGGGAGGTTGGTGGAGGGGGTAGAGAGAATAAAGATGGGCCAAAATGATTCCCTCCTCCTAACTGATGGAACCATCACTTGGCTTGAACACCCTGTTCACGTTTAGAAACAATAAATATTTTGGGCTTCCAGTTTGATGAACTTGAGTTGGCTGATCATCTTTTAATGTTAAAGTTAGCAGGCAGCCTCTCTTGCCTGGAGTAGGGGGTGACAAAAGAATTGCCATTAATTCTGGGATCTGGAGTTTGAGAAATCAAAAGATTAGTCCATCTGTGCAGCAGCACAGTGGCACAAATGGTAGGACATGATTCCATGCAGTATCTCGAAACTAAGCCAAATCTGAGAACCCAACTTTATCCAATTTGATTTTCTTCACCTTTTATGCCACGACTACTGATTTTGAGGATTTTCGCCGACCTTCCAAAACGACCCCTTAGACTATTCAGTTATAGCAGACTATTGGCAATAATGGACACTAACCTCCCCCCCCCACCATTATAGCAAGAGTTTATTGTATTATTAAACAAATGCTGTAAACTTGTATAGTTTAAATGCTTATTCATAATATGCTGTCTTATTGTCATAGCTATCTATATCTACCTTCAATCAAAAACGCGGAAATCATATGATGGAACATTATTGTCGAGAAATTCAAATAGATAAACTTTTTTTGCAACATGATGCAATTGAAAACTGATTTAGTTATCGGATTACCATTATAGAACAACTACTTCTCGGTAATTCCTTATGCAGTGCTCCTTTAGAACATTGCAAGATCATGTTGTTTTACGGGTACCAATTGTTGAGCATTCCATAGAAAGGATGTTTTTTTTCCAGCAAAGTGCCGAACTAGGATACGTACAAGCAAATTACTTGCTTTGAAAAAGACAGTACTGCGAAATAAAGGGGAATAAATCCTTTCTCTGCTGTCCTCAATATGCAACACATTGTAGTTGGTATGTGTTACCAACATTCAAATTAAAATAAATCCTGAAACAATGTGTAGGACTTTTATTTAGATGTGCATATTTTTGAAATAGTTGTTTAAAAAATGAAGATTGAACCAATCAAAATACAAATGTCAAATAGTCTGTACATCTGATGGACAAATTTTAAGATATAAAGTTAAATTATTGGATTTAATCTAAAAGAAGTTACATTTGATTCTATATAAAATTTGTATTAAGGGATAGCAAACTTATTTGACTTACTGTGCCCAGAAAATGGACAAATGTTTCCTTGTCGCCCAATGCGCTGATCTGAATTACAATAGGCTAAGCTCTTATGCCTAGATCACTGCTTGAACAGTTTTGTTTTTAACACAAAGAAGTTAGAAGTAGAGTGATGGAGACACAAAAATCCTTTCAATAGTGCAGCAACATGATTATTTAATTCATCTTGTGGAAACACTATAGAAAAAGGATCTTATTTACCTGCGATCAGAATAACCTAGAGCAAGGTTATATAAACAATACCAGGTCATGTCTTTATGTTTAAATTTGAGTTTGGGCACAAAAATATAAAAAATAATTCAGGGGGAATTTAATTATTATATCATATCATATCTTCTATCTATATTTAAAACTCTGTGGCTGTGTGTGTGTGTGTTTCTGCCTGGCTGTCTTGTGAGTGCCACATTCGGCCTTTGATTCCATGCTACGCCGGCACTCCGTCATTAAACTCCGTCATTTTTTCCATGTCGCCAACTCATTAATTTTACATCCGATTTTGCACTCCTCAAACCATTTTTTCTTTTATCTACCCTTTTTTTAAATAAAAGCATACACCCCCCCCCCCCCCCACCCACCCTCACACACTCATTTTGTCGCCTCCAGCTGACCAGCGACCATAACGGCTGCTGGTGCCCGCCTCTCGCCTCAAAGACGCCATTTAAAAACAGCCGAAAGAAGCCGCCCCTCGACTGCCAGCTGTCTCCCCCCTCTCTCTGTCTCTGCCCTCTCTGTCTCTCTGTCTCTCTGTCTCTCTGTCTCTCTGTCTCTCTGTCTCTCTGTCTCTCTGTCTCTCTCCCTCTCCCTCTCCCTCTCCCTCTCCCTCTCCCTCTCCCTCTCCCTCTCCCTCTCCCTCTCCCTCTCCCTCTCCCTCTCCCTCTCCCTCTCCCGGTTCGACGAACGTCCACCCGCCGCCTCGCTCGGCATCCTCAGGTCTTTCCCTGCCCGTGGCCCCCCTCCAGTCCTTGCCTGGTGGGGAGGCTGCTGCCTGGGCTCGAGCAGAGCCTGGAGCTGGAGTGAGCGCCTGCTCCAACCCCCCCTCCCCCCTCCTTCACCTCTCTCCCCCATCCTCTCCTACCTCTTCACGCCCACTCGCCCTCTCCCTGCAGACAGAGCAGAACACCGGCTGTTGCCAGAACCGCTACAATAGGCAATGCTGGACTCCAGCCCGCCCGCCTGCCCGTACACTCCAACCCCCCCATTCTCAAAATGCTCTGCAGATCGGAGGTCACAGCCGGTCACCGGCTTGAACATGGCGGCAGCAGTTAATGTCGCGCAGGGCATTACTCCTTCTAGGAAACCTGAAATTCCTCCGTTGATCGCAGGCCCCGTCCGACCCGCCTGCTCACCGAGTTCAGGTCCGCCCACTACCTCTCTCTCCCCCACATCTCACGCTCTCTCTCTCTCCCCACCTCTCCCCCCATCCCTGTTCCTCCCCCACCTGTCCCCCCCTCCCTGCCCCCCCATCTCTGTCCCCCTGGCCCCCCTCCCTCTCTCCCTCTACCCCCTCATCCCCCCTCCTCCCTCTCCCTCCACCCTCCTCCCTCTCCCCCACCCATCCCCCCCTCCCTCCCTCTCCCCCCTCCCTCCCTCCGCGAAAACCAGACGCAAAAACGCCGAGACTTTTACCATTTCGATAGCGAATTTACTTTTACATTCGCAAATCCACTCCTCATTAAATTCAGTCATTTTTCTGTACACATTTTCAATAAACTTCACAAAACTTACTGTTTTCTTTAAATCAGCTGCTGCGGACGTCACAATCCCCACATGCCGACCAATCTAGGCCCAGCTGCCTCCAGTATGCTTCCAAGTACGCTCGCGCCACGCCTCCCACAGCTGGATTCCAACACGCGCCCGCCTGCCCGCTCACTCTGACCCCCCCCCCCCACTCCACCTCTCTCCCCCATCCTCCCTTTCCTCTCCCCCCCTCTCACCCCCTCCCCCCTCTCACCCCCTCCCCCCTCCTCCCCCTTCCTTCCCCTCACCTCTCACCCACCCTTCCCCCCACCTCTCCCCCCCCCCTCCACCCCATCTCCCCATGTCTCTTGCCCCTCTCTCTGTCTCCGCCCCTTCTCTTTCTGCCCTCACTCTTTATCCACCCCCCCCCTCTCTAGAAGCGCCTGCAAGTTGGGGGCTATGCGTCAGTAGATAGGGCTGTTATGGGGTAAAAGGAGCATATTAATAATATTAATATAATATCAAGGGTGTTAGTTAGCGTGTGTGCAGGGGGGGGGGTGTAGTTAGTGTGTGTGATGCCGCATGCTGCCCCCCCTCCCCGCAACCGCATGTTGGGGAAACAGACCCAACTTGGTCTAATATTTATTAAAATTCTTTGTGTGTGTGTGCGTGTGTGTGTGTGTGTGTGTGTGTTATCGTGCGTGTGGATGTGTGTGTGTCATTATGTATGTGAAATGTATCTCCTCGAAAACCAGACGCAAAAACGCGGAGATTTTTACAATTTCGGTAGGGATTTAACTTATGAGTTCAGAACTGCATTCCTGTCTAGATTTTGTAAATTCTTTCCCCAGATTTTGAATAAAATTGTTCACAAAACATCAAAAAAAATTAAAATCAAACTGCTGCATGAATCAATGTGCCACCTCACAAATCCAATCACAATGGATCTCATTTACATATATGACATCACAATGGGACAGGGGTGGGAGATTAGAACCTTCATGTGGTCCCACTAAAACCAAACTGCTGCATGAGTCACAGTGCCATCACAAATGCATCACAATGGGACAGGGTGGGAGCTCTCTCTCTCTCTCTCT